>NW_027644775.1:137500-140000 GCF_032717465.1 Coenobita brevimanus | reverse complement strand
TGAGGGAGGGGAAGGGAGGTGAGGGTGAGAGAGGGGAAGGGAGGTAAGAGGGAGGGGGAGGTGGGTGAGGGAGAGCCAGGAGGGACGTATAGAATGAAGACATATCCTGCTTCTGGGCTGGGGGAGGGGGAGGGAGGGAGGGGAGGGGGAGGTAGCAGGTTAGGGAAAGGGGGAGGGGAAGGTAGCAGGGGAGGGGAAGGGAGGTTGAGAGAGAGAGAGAGAGAGAGAGAGAGAGAGAGGTAAGGTAAATGTGAGAAAGTGTGAAACAGAAGCGGATGTGATGGTAATTTTGGACCACACACACACACACACACACACACACACACACACATACACACACACACACACACACACACACACACACACACACACACACATACACACACATACACACACACACACACACACACATACACACACACACACACACACACACATACACACACACATACACACACACACACACACACATACACACACACACACACACACACACACACACACACACACACACACCTAATCCCTGAGTTCATTCCTGGTCGTTTAATGTTCCTGCTAATCTATAATCTAATAAAGGTATAGATAGATAGAAAGGTAGATAGATAGATATAAATAGATAGATACAGACAATGGCTACTACTACTACTACTACTACTATACTGCTACTACTTCTATGACAACAACAGCTACTACTACAACTACTACTATTACTACTACTACAACTACTACTATTACTACTACTACAACTACCATTACTATTTCTACTACTACTACTACTGCTACTACTTCTACTACTACTACAACACACACACACACACACACACACACACACGTTACTTACAAAATCACACCGCTGTGTCACATTAGTAGTTTTAAAATAATCCGTAACACTTTTTTCATAGCGACTCATTCTGCATATATTACCTTGATATCCCGTTTTCTATTACTGCTGAAAACTATATGGGTGACCTAAATAAAAAAGCTTGTAGGTGTAATATGCAAAATAAATCGCTATGGAGAAGGTGTTAAGAAGCTCCTATTACATCTACAGCACGGCACAAAAAACCTGCGAAATTCTCTCTCTCTCTCTCTCTCTCTCTAATATGATGGTAGTCACGAAGAAGTGCTGTGGAAAGTTGAACAGCCTTAATAATTCTCTCTCTCTCTCTCTCTCTCTCTCTCTCTCTCTCTCTCTCTCTCTAATATGATGGTAGTCACGAAGAAGTGCCGTGGAAAGTTGTACAGCTTTAGTAATTCTCTCTCTCTCTCTCTCTCTCTCTCTCTCTCTCTCTCTCTCTCCTTACCTTGCACTAGTTCCCTGGTCACATCGCTCCCCTCGCTGTCTCTCTCCAATAGCACTTCACTAAAACACTTCCTTCGTCTTCCAATATTCCTCTTCTCTTCACAGGCGGAAAAACACAGAAAAAAACACGGCCAAACACCCAGCCGCTGCCACTACAAGTGCCACAGATCTGGGTTGACTGATAATATTCCTTTTCGTCTCCACACACGCGCTAAAACACAGAAAAACACACGAGAAAAACTCTTGTAATATTTCTGTTCCCTTTACAAGCACAAAAAAACACGGAAAAACACACAGACACTCCCCCTGCAAGTCACACAGATCTGGGTTCGACTGTTACATACTCCTTTTCGTCTCTACACGCCCGCAAAATAATAATAATAATAATAATAATAATAATAATAAACACGAGCGTTCATCAATCACCCTCCCTCCACAAGATAGCAACTCATACTGCCCCAAACAGCAGCTCATAGCCAGCGTCTCTCTCCCGGTGAGTTTCCAATCAGTATTTTCAAATTTTTAAATAAAGCATAAGAAAAACAATAGCGGGGCCTTTCCTGTTTCTCAATATACAAAATTTTATCATCTTTTCTTTCTATATAAATTTTGTCTTGAAAAAAATGGGGTTAGTTTTGGAAAATGGGTTTAAAATTAATTGATGGTAACTGAGTACATATTTCACGGCGTCATAATACTACCCCCCCTCATAGCAATCCCGCCAAATCTCGTACTTAATGAGGCCTAAATACACCTCCTAATTACACCTATAGTGCTAATTGGGGCTTAATTATATCTTCTGATTAATTAGTTCACTTGAGAATAATGAAAGAAAGATACAGGATTTGAATTAAATATATTAGAGAGTTTGAATTATTTATACGCAACCTCGACCAGGCATCCAGATTTCACGAGTCTTTCCCCACCCCCCAACAAGCCTCCTACTTCCCTCCACCCCTCCCTCTCCTTCTCTCCACCTCCTTACCTTCCCTCCTCCCCCTCCCTCCATACCTTCCCTCCTCCCCCTTCCCTCCCTTCCTCCTCCTCCCAATTTCTACACAGTAACCGATCTTATGATACGGACGATTTAAATGTTCAGATATTTAAACAGAAAACCGTTTACAATAATTTAACACCCAACGGAAGAATGGTTTGAATTTTGATTTGCTTTCGTCGACATATTTCTCTCTCTCTCTC
>NW_027644775.1:67500-125000 GCF_032717465.1 Coenobita brevimanus | reverse complement strand
TTTACATATATATGTGATTGACAAGGCATAAAATCTTAGTACAGTGAGGACTCTGACTGGTTGTAGAATTTATATTAGGAAGTTTGTGAATTTGCTGTGTTAATTTGGAAATAATTGGGCGAATTTCTTCTGTTTGCTGTATTTAGCATGTTTTCTATTTATCATATGATTCTCCCACAAACCCGTTCGTCGTTCGTTCGTTCGTAGATTTCATGCACCTATAGTGCAGGCCGGGCCACCACGAACCCGGAACCTCAGTTTGCCTCCCTAACGCCGGGAGGGAGGGTGTATTTCCGATGAGGGACGTAATTGAGCCAGGGACGGCACCTACCCGCCTCATGCTAAGTAGTACAGGCTTTGCAACACCTCTTCCATAAGAATTTAGTCTCTTCATTAATCCTGAATAATATCTTGTCTGTTTCTGATCCAAATAGAAGCTATAGGCCTTAACGTTTGTATTTTTCTTTAGGGTATGTGTCTGTTTAGTGCCTCGTGCGGCGATGACAGGCAGGCAATGTGATGGAGGTGACATTGTAAGGTGCTGCCCTCACGCGGCGATGACGATTGATCATTGGACGATGCGATGCGTTGACAGACACTCAGTCGCTTCTCTACCGCGGGGGGAGGGGTAGACGATGTTTGCCAGCGGGGAGGTTGATTGATTTGAAGGGCAGAGAAGGGAATGACCTAGGACAGGAAAGGGTACGAGAGAGGGATGGAGGAGGAAGAGAGGTAATAAAGAGAGAAGTGGAAAGAGGAGGAAGTCGGGAGAGGACCAATGACAGAGAGACGGGGGAGAATTGGAGTTTTTTTTTCTTTTTATTTTATTAGGGATGAATTACAAACACCTTAAAACAGGATGATTGACCATATTTAGCCACACACACACACACACACACACACACACACACACACACACACACACTACGTTCCCTTTACACAACCACCACATCCAACACCACTTCTACCTTCTTCATTCCCCACCACTCATCTACACACACACACACACACACACACACACACACACACACACACACACACACAAAGTTAAATGGCCGAAGCAAAAGAAAAAAAAAAAAACAGGGCAGCGAATATCTATGGCGTGAAATTGCAACTGACCGCTGTCCTTTCCTCCCTACCACCCCCACTGTACTGTTTGTTTACATCTGACGGTCTATCTGTTCATCTATCTATCTATTGCCAGAAGCCTTAATTCCCTAAGAGGTGGCCACAAACAAATCGCCTCCATGTCGCCCTGTCCCCCGCCATTTCACTGCCCTGGTCCCAGCTCACACCCCCCTCTCTCTTATACCTCTCCACTCCATCCCTCCATCTCATCCTTGGCCTCCCCCTCCCTCTGGCTGCCCCATCTGCCACCACAGTCACTGCCACAGCTACCTTCATTCCTTACTACCCCTACCAAAACCACCACTACCACTACCTTTGCCTACCACAACTACCAGAAGCACCACTACCACCACCACCACCACCACCACCACAAGCCTAAACACCCGGGTAATTCAAACGTGTCCCAGCCGCGGTTTCACATCATTAGCCAACAGCAAAAATCAGAGAGAGAGAGAGAGAGAGAGAGAGAGAGAGAGAGAGAGAGAAGTGTGGATAAGGGGGTATGATGATGATGATGATATAAATAAAAGGTAGATAGATAGATAGATAGATAGAGAGAGAGAGGTGGATAAGGGAGTATGATGATGATGATGATATAAATAAAAGGTAGATAGATAGATAGATAGATAGAGAGAGAGAGAGAGAGAGAGAGAGAGTGGTGGATAAGGGGGTATGATGATGATGATGATGATGATATAAATAAAAGGTAAAGAGAGAGAGAGAGAGAGTTACTGTCCAAGCCTGTTCCTGGCCGCGTGGTGGAGCGAGGACCTGACTGTTGTTGTTGTTGTTGTTGTTGTTTATAGATTATCTCCGCCTATAGAGGAGACCGAGCCTTGATTATGGCCCTGTCGGTGTGTGTGGTTGGACAGGAGGTAGTAAGAAGAGGGAAAATAGGAAGAAAGAATAGAATTGCAGTAATAAAGGGGTGAGCGTTATTTAGGTGCAACATCTACGACACATCGAGGTGGTTTGGCCATGTGGAGAGGATGGAGAGTGAGAGACTGACGAGGAGAGTGCATGTGAGTGAGGTGGAGGGGGAGAGAGGGAGGGGGAGGCCAAAGATGAGATGGAGGGATGGAGTGGAGAGGTATATGAGAGAGGAGGGTGTGAGTTGGGAGCAGGACAGTGAAATGACGGAGAACAGGGCGACATGGAGGCGATTTGTTTGTGGCCACCCCGTATGGGATGAAGGCGTCTGGCAATAGATAGACAGCTGTAAGACGTGACGAGGGGGAGGGTGGCGGAGGGTTCAGTGGGTGGGATGTGTGGGTTGGGGTAGATTCTGCCGCTCTGAGTAGTTCGGTTGCAGGGCATTTTAGTAGATAATGTAGTAGGGGAAAAGGAGAGTTTGCGTTGCAGTGTTTGCAGTTTTGGTTTTGTTCGTCGATTATATTGGGAAGGGGGCGATGTTCTAGCCGTAACCTTCGCAGCAGTGAATGAGTGTAGTTGTTTTCTTGTCTGGGATATGCTTGGTTGAAGGCTGATGCTTTGTTTAATATTTTCTTTTTGATTTGTGAGACACACACCCCTGCACATTGCTACACTTCCACACAGCCACACCTCACAAAGTCTCCAAAGTCACTTGCAGTAGAATATGATACACAAGACCCTGGTTGTGTTACCATTACTAACCCAATTAATGCTAGATCACAGTTTTTTATTTTATTCTTACTATCTCAAGACGATTTTATTTAATACTAAAGATCTGTGGCAGTGAAGGTTAACTAAGATATTATTCCTTTCCCAGGGGTGACGAACGGCCAGTAACAGGAGCAGCCAACAGAGAGCTATGTGGCATTTCTTTACTGCAGTGTGTCACCATATCCCGCCCCACACCACCACACATCCCCGCCAGTCCCTCTCTACTCACCAGTCTTCGAAA
The DNA here is from genome assembly GCF_032717465.1 of Coenobita brevimanus. Classification (NCBI taxonomy): domain Eukaryota; kingdom Metazoa; phylum Arthropoda; class Malacostraca; order Decapoda; family Coenobitidae; genus Coenobita; species Coenobita brevimanus. The sequence continues at coordinate 121,987 of NW_027644775.1, read as the reverse complement.
CGACCTAACATTGTCTTTCCAAAGCCACGAAGTGTAGATGTTGATACAAATAAACGTGAAATACAATTATGTCTGAGTTTCTCTCCTAACCTGAGCATGTCATCAAAAAAATAACCCCAATCTTGTAAAATGACCTTCTTTTAATATTAACAGGCTTAAATATTAGCCGTAAATAACAAGTATAATTAGATAAGCATCCTGTGAAAATTCTCTGAGTACATAATTGGAGAACTGAGGACACCAGAATTTAGGACAAACCAAAGAAAAGCCAGCGAACTCAGGCATGACCAAAAGCACCCCACATGGCCTCCCTAGCATTGGAGTACTGGATATGTTGGTACTCCACTATCTGTGTTAGTCATGGAGGCTCAGTAGTACCCTTAAGACAAACTACTATATGAAAATCTGGTTGGAAAATGAGAAAGCTTTGAAGTGCATTGACACCGAGAGCTGAAATAATGCTCAAAATGTCGTCTATTGTATTAAAAGGAACCGATCAAGCCAGTCACTACTCAGATGCCGTAACTATACCGGACAGCGCTAGCCTGAAGGATCCATTGTATTCGTCAGTTAAATCTGGAATGCTGATCTCTCAAACTTCTGCTTCTACTACTACTACTACTACTACTACTACAACTAATAGTGATGATGATGAAAATAATAATAACAGTAAATTCCCAGCCCAAAAGTAGTCAAGATACAGAGGGTTCGCAGTACCTACATCACTCCAAAATCTCCTTACCTAAAGGCTCGTGGCCAGTGAAGTGCAATATTTTCGCACAATAGGACAAAATCAGTTCACGTTTGAGCACACTGTACGTAGAATGAATAAAATGTTAGTTTATGGAATACAGGAGTCTGCCACAACTCTCCATTCGGGGAAAAAATGGTTAAAGGAAAAAACCCAGGCAGAGGCGAACAGGAGTAGGCTGTGGTATCAGACTGTTGATGTACCATCGATGTTTTCACTGCCTTTTCCTCTCATATACAGAATGAAACTAAAGCTTTAGTAATTCCCAAATACGCACATCATTGTTAACTGACGTGATCTGGTACGAGTATGGCTGAAAACAAAATGTGTAATGACAAAAGCGACCAGAAAACAGCAATCGTTTTTTCTGCTACTAAGGGGTGTTATTACAGCCAACCGAGAAAGCCCGATGAAGCTACGTGTTTGGCCAGGTTTATAATTATATCTGTCTATCAGTCTGCCTCCCTACCTGTCTACCTGCCTGCCTGTCTGTCTGCCTTTGTCTTCCTGCCTGTCTGTTAGCAAAATTATCGGAAAAAGTCAGCAGATTATCCTATTCTTTATTTAGATTTTGAATAAACCATTCCGTACAAGCCCTTTATATCTGGGGAACGTTGTCGCTGGAAGCTGAGCAGGAAGAGTCAGCGGACACTGACTAATTTTTCGCAGTTACCCATCCATTTTACTGGTTTTCCCTGAACAGAAAGCCCACCCCGACTTAGTCTGTGGTGTCACAAAAGGTGCGCGGGGAAGTCAAGCGTGCAGACCATCTCTGTCACTAGACTTTGATTTAGGTTAGGATGAAGTAATTCGATATTTACAGCATTCAGTAAAAGGTCAGGATTACAAGACAAGGATAAAGGTTCGGCCACCCATCATGTCCGAGACAGAGACTCATCAGTTTCGAAGCATTGTGACGAAGAAGCAATAAACAGTAGGTCAGAGGTAGACTCCGTGGAGAGAGTGCGTCAGTACATCACGTCTACACAATTATTTTAATTTCTGTTACCATACTCTAAAGTCACAGGTGTTTATTGATAAAGGGGACTGGATTTTGAACCGCTTGTGAGGCACGAGTGTTGTTGGCGTCACTTCATAAGCTGGTGGTTAGATTTTGCTGGATTTTCCCGCCATTGTCCTCTTGCCTGTGATCTCGCCTTGTTCCCGCTGCACCCTCCAAAGGTATGCTGTTTGACTTTTACTACAGTCGCGGCGCACGACTCTGAGGTTGTCATTATCGTACCCTGGCAACTTACCATTCAAAAGTGCGACCGATTTCGTATCATATTATGCACGAATCAAAATATTAACCACGAATATATTATACACGAATGTTATTATTATACACGAGCATATTATACACGAATCACATGCGTCTCATATAATACACGAAATCAGACGTACTTTTGAATGGTAGTTGCCAGGCCACGAGAATATCCACCTCAGAGTCGCGCGCCACGACTATAATTCTGTACTCGTTTTACTCTAACTTGGCTCAAATTTTCCATCCCTCCAACCTGAATGCTGAGTTGTAGCAATAGATTAATGCTAGAAAATGTAAGTCACAAAAAAGTGGTATGGAAAGGGAGCCGTAGCGTTGTCCGTTTCTGCCAATGACCCATGTGAAGTAAGCTGCAAAAGGACGAAAATTTGGGCCATTTACAATGAAAAAATAATATACTGCGTGATACAATGATAATCTAGGACGTTGTGGACAGTTGAGAAGTTTGTGGTTTGCAATAGAGGGACAGGAAGACAGAGACAGACAGATAGAAGACAGACAGACGCAGGGTAAGGAGACAGACAGAGGAGACGAAGCGTCGCGTTATTATGAGTGTAGTTGACTTCATAGAACATTGCATTATAGTTGTGCCCAAACTTTAATAGCACGTCTTCTTATGTATAACCAAAGTCGTTTGACGTGTAGTGAACTAACACACACACACACACACACACACACACACACACACACACATGCAACTACATCAAACCGTTCATGCCTTACTCCACCGTGAACACAACACATCCACATACCCAACAACACCCCCACACACACACATACATAACCACACACAACCACATACTCGTATAACCACACACACACACACACACACACACACACACACAACCACATACTCGTATAACCACACACAAACACACACACACACACACACACAACGACATACTCGTATAACCACACACACACACACACACACACACACACACACACACACACACACACACACACACACACACACACACACACACACACACACACTGCAACCACATCAAACCGAACACCCCTTACCCCACCGAACACACAACACATCCACATACCTAACCACACACACACACACACACACACACACACACACACACACACACACACATAACCACACACAACCACATATTCGTATAGCCACACACACACACACACACACACACACACACACACACACACACACACACATACACAAACACAAGTATTCTATGATGGGCCTTGCTGATAGAGGTGTGTGTGTGTGTGTGTGTGTGTGTGTGTGTGTTGTGAGGTGGGCAGGTTGCCATGGTAACACAGATGCCCTGCACCAGCCAAGCTAACACCATACGTATTGCCCACTGAGTCTCGCACTTTATATAAAACATCTCTGTACTCATATCTGATCCCAATATTGCAGTTTTTTTTTTTTCATCACAATACGGTAAAACATACTCGAACTTGATTTTTGAAAATGATCCATGAATATTAAAGTTTTCTGTGGCAAGAAATGAAGAAGGTGTTTGGTGGTGGGGTGGAGTGGGTGTCTAGCGGTGCATTGTGGTGAGACACATACACCCACAGGCACATAATTACACAAACTTACACACACACACACACACACACACACACACACACACACACACACACACAAATTCACACACGTACAAATACACACACGTACACTGAGGAAGGGTGAGGCAGAGACTGGCAGGGAGAGGCAGAAACGGGTGGGAAAAAGCAGGGAGAGGGAGGCAGAGCCAGGGTGAGGCAGGGAGAAGCACTGTAGTGAATATAATGTGTCTGTGTTTTTGTCTTTAGCTGTAGGCAATGACGGAGAGAGAGAGAGAGAGAGAGAGAGAGAGAGAGGGGGGAGGGGGATCACACAGACGTTACGATCCAGAAAAGCTGGTCAAACCTTAGCTGAAAAAATTATATCTTGGCCATAAGAAGGGATTTTTTTCATGACAGTTTTTTTTAATACACACACGATTGTGAACAGGCATAAGAGTAACTACGTATACACACACACACACACACACACACACACACACACACACACACACACACATACTCTCTCTCTCTCTCTCTCTCTCTGCTGCTCCAAGGAAAGTCATCAAACGTCACTATAGCTGTGGTACCCTCCGTCTGAACCTACTTTCTACCCACTGACCTACTCTCCCCATTCCTCTCTCATTTTCCGCAGTCTCTTCCCACTCCCCTTCCACTGCCACTCTCCCCACTCCCCTCTCATTCTCCCCACTCTCCCCATTCCCCTCTCACACTCCTCACACCCTCTCTCATTTTCTGCAATCCTTTCCCACGTCCACTCTGCCTACTCCCCCCACTCCCCTCTCACTTTCCCCACTCCCTTTCCCGTCCGACTCTCCCCATTTCAATATAGTCTTGTGTGTGTGTGTGTGTGTGTGTGTGTGTGTGTGTGTGTGTGTGTGTGTGTGTGTGTGTGTGTGTGTGTGTGGGGGGGATGAAGGGTGGCATACGGATGTGGGGGGGAGTGTTGTAGAAATGCGTGTTCATGGGCGCCTACGTGTGTGTGTGTGTGTGTGTGTGTGTGTGTGTGTGAGGTAATTGACCTAACATTTGATTTACATTCATATGGCAATGGGATTAAATAAAATTAAGGATTACTGACTTGGATTGTACTAGAATTTTCTGTGAAAAATTGTGTTTAAATCAGACTATGATAAAAATCAACCACTTAACGGGTCAAGTAGCAATGCTGCAGCCGGCCCTACAGTAAATACCTAATCCAAATCATTATTTATATACTACTGTATAAACAAATCTATAAATTAATCACTTAACTCTGTAGGCCTACAGTGGGCAAGGAATATACGAGATACGTACAGCAAAACAAATGTCAAATAATAGAAATATCTATCTATCTATCTATTGCCAGACGCCATAATCCCGTAAGGGGTGGCCACTTGACTTTGAGTTATCTATTTTACAGGGAGGGGCACTAACCCTCCACCAACCTACTTGTTGACACGTAGGAAGCACGTATGGGTTGGTTATATGGTAACCACCCAGCGTTGTAAATGGTTTCTTGGCTTACAGGAAACCATTTGGCTTGTCACTCAATGTAAAGCCACCTGTGAAGGAAAGAAAAGCAATAAGAAGTGACAGGAAAGATGGGAGAAATAGGAAGAGAGGAGGACAGACAGAAAAAGAATGATAAAGGCTAAGGAAGAGGTAGGTAGCACTACATCAAGTGAGTGGATGATGGTCGCCACCACCTACCAGATAATTACCCAAGTGCTAAAATATGGTGCTGATCTCAGTGACGTGCCTTTGGAAATGATGCTGGTAGCGGATTCTGAGAGGTGTCTGGATTACGAGAAAATCTGCGAGAACTTTTGCGATGTGCATACGAGGTTTTGATAAGTGGTATTCTGGAGAGTGTTGTACGACAATCTTAAGACCAACACCAGGTTGCGCCAGGGCAAGTGTTGGTCAATCAAGGAGCGGAAGGTTTCTCTATTTAACTCTGAGTAACCAATCACAGTACACCGGAGTATGACGTCATAGTGGTAGCAGACGATGTTTCCACACCGCCAGTCATAATTTCCAAGACAGTATTGAAGCAGTGGAAGACCACCAAAATATTATGTACAGAAGGGCAGTGAACTTCTCAAAGGAAGAAATAAGTGCGCTGATTCATAATTTTTTCGACATTGTGTCATGTAGGCTATCACCATACTTTAGATGAGTTTCTTCTTAACACTGGCTTGTTTAATCGAATTTTTGTGAACATTATATCAATAGGCTATAATTTGTTTGTAGTAAAGGCAATATTGGTCGACAATGCTAGTTTTACCACATATGTCGAAGTAGTACTTGCTCCGATATGGTATTCTGGCATCGTCTTCAACGGTCTGCTGCCACTTGTACTTATTATTTTTTGAAAAATCGCAACAGTTGTATGCACTTAAGGATTAATGGATGCATGATTTAATTCTCAGGATTTGGGGGATGTTTGAGCTACAACATTTGTAAAAATAGGAGAGTTATAAGGCTTACGATGTACTTAGGGCTGCCCCTCACATGGCGCAACTCTACGAGGAGAATTGACAACGCCGCATAGGGTTTGCGCTCGTTTTCTAGGTCTCCAGAACATGCATTTAAGTGAAAAGTTGCTCTTACGCCCAAAGATGGTGGATTTGCGAGGATTTCTGAGCTTTCAGAATCCGCCCCCTGGGCAGTAGTACTGTACTTTTGTCTTACCAAGTTTAGGAAATATCATTCATCCATCCATCACCCAATCCTACGTTGCCCCATGAGGAGCGTAGGAGCCCGGGCCTAGGCAGATGGTCCTGACATTTAAGATGAGAGTGACCAGCCTCACTCATCCCTGAGTGGCATTACATGAGCAATAAACCCCAACCACCCCATGGATGTAAACCTTCGCCAGCTCAGTCCGACTGGAGCGCAATAATTACCCACTAAACCACCAGGCGCCAAAATTTGGTTATACGGTTACCACCCAGCACTGTAAATGGCTTCCTGGTGTATAGGAAACCATTTGGCTTGTCACTCAGTGTAAAGTCACCCACAGGTAGAAGGAAGAGGAAAGAATGATGGAAAGAAAGACGGAGGAGGGAGTGTAAAGTTACCCAACGGCAGAAGGACGAGGAAAGACTGAAGGAAAGAAAGACAGAAGAGGATAGAAGGAAAGAAGGATGGAGGAGAGGAAAGCGCAGACACCCGACAGCAGCACTACATCGAGCGAGTGGTACTGTATATAATAACCATTATCATATGCTTCTCGTAATTACTTACATGTCTCCCATCTAAAAGTATACACTATTCTATGTTCATTATGGCTTGACCAGAAATATTACCTTATATGTCTGTAACACACACACACACACACACACACACACACACACACACACACACACACACGCTAAAACATACAGTTATATCTTAAAACATTGGTCAGGGAAACAATTAGGTTATCCTATCTACAAGTCAGTATTTATCATCTGGATGATTCTGGACAGTGGACAGTCACATTGGAATAATTAAGCACGGCAATGGGTACGGAAAAGGCACGGAAAAAAAAGGAATTTCGTACCGTACCGTACTTAAAGAAATGTCGTACCGTAATTTGGCACCGTTCTTACTGGTGAAAAAAATACCATACCGTACCGTACTTCCTTACAGTACCGTCCCGTACTTTTGGGGCGCCTACGTATGTGTGTGTGTGTGTGTGTGTGTGTGTGTGTGGAGGGGGGAGGGGAGAGGAAGAGGAGGAGGAGGAATTATAGAGGAAAGAGTACATAAAGAGAAGAATGCAAGGAAGGTGGAAGGAAGAATGTGGAAAGGAGCAGAGAGGAGAAAGAAAAGATGAAGTTAAGGGGTATATGGAAAAGAGAATGGAACAGAGAGGGATACATGAGAGAGAGGGGAGAGAGAAAGAGAAACAACAGCAAAGGGAAGGAAAAGAAAGCAAAAGAGAAAAAAGAGGAGATGAAAGGGGGAAAGGAGGTAGGATACAGGAAAGAACACAGACGACATAAGAAAGAGGAAGTGTAAGGAGATGTCGAAAAGAGAAGAAGAGGGAAAGAAATACACGGGGAAAAGGGAAAGAAGGGAGAGAAAGAGAAGTGAGAAAGAAAAGGGAAAAACGTGAAAGAAAAGATAAAGGGAAAAAAGGAGGGAAAGGAGAGAGGAGAGGAAAGGAGAGAAGAGAGGAAAGAAGAGACACGAAAGTGGGAGGAGAGAAAGAGAGGGGAAAAGAAGAAAAGAGAAGGGTGGTGAGAAAATTGATTGAGGTGTAAAGTGGGGAAGCGATTAGAGAGAGAGAGAAAGGAAGGGGAGAGAGGGTTATGGGGGAGGAAGGATTACAGGAGAGAGAGAGAGAGAGAGGTGAAACAAATAGACACTGAACGATAAACAACGGCACAGTGACAAAGGCATGAAAGGAATTGCAGAACCTAAATTCTTTACATCATTTCGTTCTGTTTTTTAAATCTATCGTCTTTTTTTCTTGTTTCAGTCAGCTCCAACCTTCTCCTTGCTTATCTCTCTCCTCTCCTTCTTCGCCATTAAGCATTCTCTATTTTCAGCTCTTTCCTTTCATCGTTCCTCTACGCCCTTGTACACCTCAACGTCAGCCGGGGTTGCCAGGCATCGCGTAATTTTTCACATTTGTTTATACTTTTCTTATTTCTGGCCTTATTTTTCGTGCTACATTATTCATTTACGTATCATATTGTTCTCAGTGTGATTTTCTATAAGGCTACATGCATTTAAGGTTGAACGGAATACAGCATTACCAATACAATAACACAATGAACAATAACAGGTGAAAAACATAGGCAGTGGTGTAAATGTGTATACTGTATTTTCGACGTTATTTTTTGTGCTATTTTATTCATTTTAGTCTCTTTTTCTTCGTAAGTGTTTGTCCTGCAATCAAATGAGTATAAAATAATGAGCAAACAGCCAACATCACGATTACTAACACCGTAAACAGCGTAAAAAAGACCAGGCGCGCTCCATCAGCGCGCCTTCTCGTAAATATTGATACTCATGTTTTATTTTATTTCAGACGATATTTTGAGTGCTATTTCGTTCATTTTAGTCTTTAACTGTTCGTACGAGTTTGTTCTACAGTAACAAGGCATTCAAGAATGAACAGAACACGAACATCACTGGTACTAACACAGTACATGCAGCAAAAGGATAAATATACTGTACTGTTTAAGCATACGTTAGAAAAATAAAGAACCTCTATACAGTACGTATATCTCATGTAGAATGGGAAGACATTGGCGCGCATTCAAACCTAGTCCCATGAACGGTGAACATCAAATGTTTTTGGCGACTCACCACCAAAAATTTAACTTTCTACCGAGAAGAAACGAAAACAAGAAGAAAATTAGAAGAAAATAAAAAGTTTCTCATGAATTTATCACCCCTTCCTGGATCCTGGCGTATAATCGTGGGAGAAGAATGATGATGATGATGATGATATGAAACTACAAGCATCCCGTACTTTGGAAATATGACATTCTCGCAACTACGCCTTAGCACTGAAGCTGAGTTATAGTCGCGACAGCGAGAGGTGGCGGAGAAGCTCATCCCACTCTCTTCCCACTGAAATGTCTGTGATTGGTGGCTGGTGGGGTGGGAGGTGCGTGAGTGAGGTTAGGAGTCCATTTGATGACCAGTACATGTACTGGTCATCAAATGGACATCTTCACCTGTCTGGTGCTACTCTCTCTCTCTCTCTCTCTCTCTCTCTCTCTCTCTCTCTCTCTCTCTCTCTCTCTCTCTGTATGTATGTACGTATGTATGTACGTTTTTTGTAACATTTGGTTGTGATGTGTTTTCATTATATTTTATAATCTCTTTTTTCATGGTCTTGAAATACAAAGGAAAATACTGTATTTATCATGCTGTACTTATGCAGTCAGTATCCCATTATAAGGCTCATCAAGTCATCCGTAATTCATCGCCGTATTTAATAACCTTAAATGTACTGCACCAGCCTCCCCCCTTCAACTCATCTCTGTCTGTCTCTGTCTCTGTCTCTGTCTGTCTGTCTCTCTCTCTCTCTCTCTCTCTCTCTCTCTCTCTCGAGCGAAAAAAGGAAACATAAGAGGGGTATTGATAAAGGATTTGATGTAGAGATAAGTTTCATAATACATAAGGAAGAAGGAAGTTAAAATGAAAGGCAGCCAAGAGTGTGTGTGACCTGAGGAGGGAGGCTAATTCTCAAGGGACAATATATTCTGGTGTGTGTGTGTGTGTGTGTGTGTGTGTGTGTGTGTGTGTGTGTGCGTGCGTGCGTGTGTGTGTTGTGTGTGCGCGTGTGTGCGCGCGCCCCTCTCTCACTATCATACTCCAGGACTTGTACACTTTGTTCCACGTCAATAAAGTCATTACCGGTATATGCAATCCCTCCACGTGTATATATATATATATATATATATATATATATATATATATATATATATATATATATATATATATATATACTTTTTTGCTTACATTTTGTTGTGGTGTATTTGGAGAGAGAGAGAGAGAGAGAGAGAGAGAGAGAGAGAGCAACATAGGGAAGAAAGGGTTAAGGAGTGGCAAGTATGGACAGGTGGATCTTGTGACCTGTGATTCCCTTCAGCCCTCCATGACAATCCCCAGGGACGTGAGCGCAGTGTGAGCCTCAGAGAATGTTTGCCTTTGTTTCCTCTGTATTTTGCATCTTGACTCTTCACCTCACCTTCCAGCTGCTTTGTCTGCTTGTCCGACGGAATGCATTGCTTTTGGCTTGAGATGTATATTGTATGGCCATTCTAATGCTTTATTCTAAAATATAAACTTAGCATACCTGCGTTCAATCGATCAAAAAAAAAAAAATCTTGACAGGTGAACAATGTTTTCACAATGAGCGATGCTCCTGTTCGTGTTGGTTTAAGCCAGTTTATTCTCTCTCTCTCTCTCTCTCTCTCTCTCTCTCTCTCTGTACTGTGTATATATATATATATATATATATATATATATATATATATATATATATTGAGAGTTTCAAGCATAGGCTAGATAAGCATATGACAAATAATGGGTGGATATAGAAAAAAGACAATCTTATAACCAATACTAATTCATAATTTTTCCTTTTCAGGTTACACTATGATAGTCTCTATTCTCCTTTCACACTTTCCTGTAAAATGTCCACGCCAGTTTTTCTATACGGCGTTGTGTTCTTTCTGACTTTTTCCCGCCGGCTTCGGCTCGAGGGTTTGGAGGGCGGGGGAGAGCCTTCTTCTTTGCTATCCTTATCTCATTCTAGTAGTTCAGTTACTCTTCTAGGAGCTGCCTAGCATGGGCCAACCGGCCCACTGCAGTTGTCCTCTCTTCTTATGTTCTTATGTACACACATACATGCATATAAATACGTGTATACATCCACACGTACAGACAGGTAAAAATCAGGTGGAAAATTGACTCAGTCTGTCTTCATATGACAGGTTCCGGACGTCATGTATCATTTTTGTCATTCTTCTCTGTACATTTTCTAACGAATTAATATCCATTCTATAGTAAGGACACCAAAATTGTACTGCGTAGTCTAAATGTGGCCTTAGTAATTCTAGATAAAGTTTCAGTATTACTTTAGATGATCTATGTGGCCTTACTAATGGTAGATAAAGTTTCATTATTACTTTAGATGATCTATTTCATTATTACTTTAGACCCGACCACCACCACCCCCACTGTCCTAATCCCGGAGTTTAAACGTAGATAAGACCTCATTTGACCTTTGTTACGCCTCCCCTGACCTTTGTTCCGCCTGAGACGCTGAAGGGGACGCTGTAGGAGGACAAGATTTATAGGGGGGGTGAAGCGAAAATGACCCTAGGGAAGACAAATTACTTGGAGGTGTTGAGATTGTAAAGTTTTGAGAGAGAGAGAGAGAGAGAGAGAGAGAGAGAGAGAGAGAGAGAGAGAGAGAGAACATAAGAAGAGAGGATAACTGCAGTAGGCCGGTTGGCCCATGCTAGGCAGCTCCTAGAAGAGTAACTGAACTACTAGAATGAGATAAGGATAGCAAAGAAGAAGGCTCTCCCCCGCCCTCCAAACCCTCCAGCCGAAGCCGGCAGGAAAAAGTCAGAAAGAACACCACGCCGTATAGAAAAACTGGCGTGGACATTTTACAGGAAAGTGTGAAAGGAGAATAGAGACTATCATAGTGTAACCTGAAAAGGAAAAATTATGAATTAGTATTGGTTATAAGATTTTCTTTATTCTATATCCACCCCTTATTTGTCATATGCTTATCTAGCCTATGCTTGAAACTCTCCATGGAAGAGGCAGCAACTACTTTACTAGGTAGCTTATTCCATTCGTCTACTACTCTGTTACCAAACCAATTTCTACCTATTTCCTTACTGAAACGGAATTTTTCTAGTTTGAAACCATTATTTCTAGTTCTATCCTGTATGCTCACTTTAAGTACCTTGCTGATATCTCCCTTATTTATACCCTTCATCCACTTAAACACCTCAATTAAGTCTCCCCTTACTCTACGCCTCTCTAGCGAATGTACGCCTCTCTAGCCCCTCTAGAGAGAGAACATGACCAATTCAGATAAATAGATAAAAGAAATACTGGGTTAACAGAAAGAGAGAGAGAAAGGTCATTGGTGTGGACGTGAAAACAAACAATGAGTGTGAAGTGGTGGACCTTATCTGGGGCCTCATCTGTGTGTGTGTGTGTGTGTGTGAGAGAGAGAGAGACAGAGAGAGAGAGAGAGAGAGAGAGAGAGACTGTACAGTTTTCAAAATCTGACAGTCTGAAATTACCCACAAAATTTGTACAAGTGCCACCACTGGATTGTCATCGCCGCGCGAGGGCAGCACATACAAGGTTGACTCCACGCGAGGCTGATGCAGTGACATGGTGATTTTCAACACGTTGCGCAACTTGATGCCCAGTGTGTACTGGGCTTAACATGGAGGCAACGCAAGAACAAGACAGAGAGAGAGAAAAAAACGAAAAGACAATGATCAGTATAAAGATTCGTCGAAGTTACATAAGGCTCCCCTCTATTTTATGGGTGTTTCCATTGTTGCAAGCCCCGCCCCCAATGCGGCGCCAAACAGTCTGCCTCTACCTATAACACCCCCATGCCAGCACTGCCTAGAGTCGGTGAGCCTCAGTGTCGCTCTTGCTGGGGTAGGGTGTACATCTCCGACGGTTAGCCCATGGCGCCAAGCCGTCTACACTCGCATGATCGCATCTGCCACACCAACGGTTACCTTACCCCCTCCCTCGCCTTCAGTCACCTAATGTCGGGTGGGGAGTGTGTACGTGTGATGCCCAGCTCCGCGGTGCCTGGCTGTCTTGTTACCCATACCATACCAGGCTCATTGCAAATGAGAAATATGTTTCGCTGAGGGTGGGGGATGGAGAGAGGATTATTGAAAGGAGCATGTGTAGTTAAAAGGAAAGACAGACTGACAAATGAGGAAGTGCAGGAGCGTTGTGGTGTTAATGTGAACGTGATAGAAAGCGTTAGGAGAAAATACACTGAGGTGGTTTGGCCATGTGGAGAGGATGGAGAGCGAGAGACAAGCGAGGAGAGTGTATGTGAGTGAGGTGGAGGGGGGGAGGAGAGGGAGGGGAGGCCTAAGATGAGATGGAAGGATGGGATGGAGGTATGTGAGAGGGGGGGGGGTGAGCCAGTGGCGTATCCAGGAAATTTGCCAGGGGGGGCAAACACTTGGAATATTTCCCCATAATATGTCACCACAAATTTTCCTAGATTTGATGCTTTATGTCATCAGAAATAAATTGACATCATTACTGTCGCATTTGTTCCAATGTCTTAAAGAAAAACTATCTTTTCCCCACATATTCACGCTTTCTTGAAGTTACTTTAAGTTAATAGCTAATAATCCTTTCAGAGGACAAGTATGTAAAAACACTCAGTACATAATGTTACCAGAGGTCTACTATTTCATTAGAGAGAAAATGGAAACACCAGCAATAAATTAGAAGGCACTGGAGTTGCCCTAGCAAAGATATCTCCATGTCACTAGTATCCTTGGTCATCAGGGTACTCTCGTAGATGGTAGTATTATCGATACCTGCATGCTAACTTCCCTCCGTTCTACCGCAAAATATTTTTTTTTCTCGGTACCACAAATTTCTTGAGCACTTTTAGTACTGAAAAAATGACTGTCAACGCTACACTCTTGGTGCATCATTTACCTGCTATCTTTATCTCTCTGTGCATGTAAGAAATTACAGCTATTTTGCGTAATAACCTATGAAATTATAATGAATTATACCACACATCGGCACAGCAAGTACCATACGAGATGCAATGGCGTCCATACTATCTGTTTATGTTCGGAAATAAACCCTGTATTTTGATTGGCTGCTGGAAGAAAAATAGCGGAATGGATGGGCCAATGAAAACTCGAGATCTGGGGTGATTGTCCCGAACACACACTTTCCCACATTCGTATCGTTTTTTTCTGTTTTCCTTTGCGGTTCTCTCTCTCTCTCTCTCTCTCTCTCTCCACTTAGCACATAGGCATAAATTCAAACCCGCTGCTGCAGCCACCCCCAGTCTGGTATTCTGTTTTGCACTACTGTTGTGGTGGTAGGCAGTAGAAATTCTGTTTTCCACTACTTATTCTTTTAGTTTGATTCTCACTGGCTCAGGCATCAGGGGTGGTGCATACGTCAAGACTGACCTAAGTAAAAATACATCTGCTGGGATTAAACTGTCTTAATCCTTGACTCAGGTGACCACGCCACCTGCCCCTCTCAGCAGGGAATGATTTTCATATCACCTGAACTGTACTGTGCTGCATTGAAAGGACTTTTCCATTAAAGAAAAAAAAAAACGGCGTAGAGTTATTCATCTTGAAAATTCTCACCTAGAAAAGTGGGGGGGACAAAAGATACTCTGTCCCCCAGGCTCCAAAAAGTGTGTGTGTGTGGGGGGGGGGAAGCAAGTCCCCCTGTCCCCCACTCAAACGAGGCCCCTGGCACACCTTACCGTGTATAATGTACAGTTGTCTGAGGTGATCAAAATGGCTTCATGCAGTCTTCGAAAATTCTGCTTGTTTCAGTTGTGTGTAATAATTGTGTAGTTTTTGTTTGCAACTGGCTACAGTTGAGGGGACAGGAAGGCCATTTTTACACCTCATCAGGCTTCATGTGCAAAACATCATTACAGCTCTAATATTAACCACGTCATCTACGGTGTCAGGGGAAATTGTTAACTTATAAATGGTCATTTTTTTCCCAAAGGTTTTATTATATTTAGCTTTCAATTTCAAAGGAAATTATTGCTTCCACAAAATTTTTGGAAATAGATAATATTGTTTAATATACAGGTGGTAAAATTAGGAAAACTGTATTGTCATACAAGAACTATGCCAAAAATCCTTTTCAGCATTTCCCCCAAATATTCCCAGGGGGGGCAAAGTGCCCCCCTGCCCCCCCAGTGGCTACGTGTATGAGGTGTGCTGTGGGGGAGGGCAGTGAAATGGCGGGGGACAGGGCGATAAGGAGGCGGTATGTTTGTTCTTACGGGATGGAGTCGTCATGCTATAGACAGTTAGATATATTGGTGTAGTGTTAATAACTGTTCTTTATTCTTCATTTTATATTGTATTAACCTCGTCATCCTTGTTCTTATTGTTTTTATAATGCTGAAAAGTATGGGGAAGACTGTAGGCCTATCATGTATTAAGCAGTGTAGCTCGGCCTTATTACACCCATTTCCTCTCCCCCTCCTCCTCCTCTTCCTCTCCTTCTTTCCTCTCCTGTCCTCTCCTCCTCCTCCTCTTCCGTCTTTTTTCCTCCTTTTTCTCCTCCTCTTTCTCCTTTCCTTGTCTTCCTCTCCATTCCTCTTTCTCTTTATCATTCTCCACTTCTTCCTCCTCCTTCGCGCTCTTCCCCCTCTTTCTCTTTTCCTCCTCATCCTCATCCTTCTTTACATCATTTCCTTCTTCCTTTTTCTCCTCCTCCTCCTCCTCCTCCTCTTGGGTATAAGGAAGAGTTGTCTTATTTGGGAGACATGTTATGTGCTGGAGGTGGGACTGGAGCTAGGTCTGTGGCCAGAGTGAGGAGTGGTTGGAAGAAGTTCAGGGAGCTGTTGCCTCCCCTGACATTGAGAGGGCTCTCCCTCCATGCTAGGGGACCTTTGTATGCAGCATGTGTTAGCTGTGTAATGCTGTATGGTAGTGAGACCTGGGCAGTAAAGGAAGACGAGATCTGTAGGCTCAAATATACAGAAATGACAGTGATTAAAAGGATGTGTAGTGTGTCCTTGGATGTGAGGCCTGGGGGGCTGGTTTATGATTGAAGAGTTGAGAGGAAGGTTGGGACTGGAGTGTATTGGTGTTGTGGTGATGAGGGGTAGATTGAGATGGTTTGGGCATGTGGAGAGGATGGAGGATGACAGTTGGTTGCGGAAAGTGTAAAGTGTGAACGTCGGGGGTAGGGATGTGAGAGGCAGACTGTCACACTTTTAATAGCACTTGAGCTAACTGAGGAGGGAAATACCACTTTTGAATGTATGCTGTTTTTTTTTTTTAACCTGAGGTACCTGTACTGATGCTGTATTACTTGACGTAGTGTATGTCAGCATCTATTATGCACTAGTGTGAGCCTGAGTAAAATCATGTGGTGTTTGCCTAAATATAACTTTTAGATGGACCATTTGCAGAGAAAGTTACTTTAAATTAGTTTTTGTAAGCCTGTGACTGCTAGTAATTGTTTTAGTTTTATAAAATGCTTTGGTGTTAGCATGAATAAAAACTGCAGTGGATCAGGTCTGGTCAAAGGGTTAAATGGTGTAGGGGGCACAGGAAGGCTTGATAGCAGCTCTTCCTCAACAACCTATCTATCCATCTATCTATCTATTGCCAGACGCCTTAATCCCATAAGGGGTGGCCACAAACAAATCGCCTCCATATCGCCATGTCCCCTGCCATTTCACTGTCCTGTCCCCAGCTCACAACCCCCTCTCTCATATACAACCCTCCCTCATAACAACCCTTTTTGTATATTACACGTCAACATTGTGTACCGTTATTTATGGTGCTTGTATAGTAACAGTGTTGGCATCAGTAATATACAAAAGCACACTGAGATGAGATGTGCACAATTAATGGCTCAAAAAGTGATGTTGAGAAATATCCAAATCCACCAAGAATACAACTGTAAATGACAATGTTGTACTGATTATGAAAATTGATTTTGCAGGATGAAGGAAGCAGAAGAGGAAGTCTATAAGATAACCAAAGAGACGAAAGATGTGGCTAAGGTGATGCAAGAAGGCGGCAGTCTGGTGAGTAAACTGAAGAACAAGGTGAAGATGGTGCAGAGAGGGAGCCAGGATACAAAAAGCCTTTGTTACAAGTAAGGCCCAGTATTTTATTCTGTCTATCTACCTATCTACAGCCAGACAAATAAGACATTATTTTTTCCATCTATCTGTTGCCAGATACCTTAATCCCGTAAGGGATGCCAACAAACAAACTGTCTCCAAGTTGCCCTGTCCCCTGCCATTTCACTGCCCTTCCCCCAGCGTACACCCCAGTCTCTCATATAACTCACTACTCCATCCCTGCATCTCATCCTTGGTCTGCCCCTCCCTCTGCCCTCCTCCACCTCACTCACACACACTGTCCTGGCTAGTGTCTCAGTCTCCATCTTCTCCACAAGGCCAATCCACCTCTGGTTATTACCCTAATATTTTCTATCACATTATTTTACTTACCATAAGGAAATCAGATGGAGGGTGAGAGACTGACGACGAGAGTGTATGTGAGTGAGGTGGAGGGGGGGAGAGGGAGGGGGAGGCCGAGGGTGAGATGGAGGGATGGTGTGGAGAGATATATGAGAGAGGGGGGTGTGAGCTGGGAGCAGGGCAGTGAAATGGCGGGGGACAGGGCGACATGGAGGCGATTTGTTTGTGGCCACCCCGTACGGGATTGAGGGGTCTGGCAATAGATAGATAGATAGATTTTCCGTTATGTGCTTGAAATGCAACTTGTGGGGGAGCCATTGGACTTACCAGATTATCGGCTTTATCGGATCGGGCTTCCCCCATCCCCCCACATTGATCTGGTGTAGAGAGGGTCTGCTGTACCATTCTTTTTCTGTGTCTGTTCTTCTGTCTTCCTGTTCTGTCTTTCCCATGGTAAAATAACTTCAACAGGTAGACTCTTGCACACGTCGGGTGGTAAGCTCCGCCCACCACCCCTCGTGATATCACATGGCGCACCAAACTGGCTTCATTAGCCTACACATTTATTGAACAGCCAATTTTTGAGTACAAACTTGGATTTTGGTTATGTTCTTGGACCATTTCGCAACAAATATTCCTAAATGATATGCCTGGAATCCTGACCCAGGTTCTAATCCCGGCTGGGGCAAGGAACAGTTTAAGGATTTGAATTTCTTAAAAAGCAGACTTTTCTGATCTACCAGAGGACCCACCGACATGTCATAAAAGTACCCCTGCTAATACCAGTACACCAGTGTTGTATGAGACAGCCCTAGCATGTATTCAATATAGATGGTAGGTGTTAGCGCCGAAGTGGTGACATGTGGAGATGTAGGAGCATTACTGGGCCCCAAGGAGGACTACTGGGACTTGGGAATAGGCCCTGAAGCCTTTGCCCAGAGTCGGACATGAAAAAAAAAAATGTATATCCTAGTTTGGTGCTTGAATTGGGACTTAGTTTGGTGCTTGAGTTGGGACTTAGGCTGGCACTTGGGTTGGGACATACGTTGGCGTTTGAGCTGAGACTTAAGTTGGAGCTTGAGTTTGGCCTTAAGGTAGCGCTTGAGTTAGGACGTGAGTTCGTACTTGTGTTAGGACTTAAGTTGGTACTTGTGTTTGGACTCAAGTTGGTACCTGTGTTGGGATTGGATTTGGCACTTGAGTTTGAACTTTAGTTGCTACTTGAGTTGGGATTTAAACTGACACTTGTGTTGGGACTTAAGTTGGCAACTGTAAAGTTGGCACTTGTTTTGGGACTTAAGTTGGCACTTGAGTCGGAGCTTAACACTTGAGTTGGCATTTAAGTCACCACTTGAGCTGGCACTTCAATTGTCACTTTAATTGACAGTTAAGTTGGGCCTTGTATTGGGATTTGAGTTGGGCCTTGAGTTGTGACATGAGTTGGGCCTTGAGTTGTGATTTGACACTTGAGTTGGCACTTGAATTGGCATTTCAGCTGACACAATTTGGCACTTGAGTTTGCACTTAAGTTAACATTTGAGTTGGCACTTTTGTTCACACTTTAGTTGGCATTTGCATTGACACTTGGATTTGGCACTTACGTTTGAACTTAACTTTTACGTTGGCACTTGATTTGGTACTTAAGTTGACAATTCATTTAGGTCTTAAGTTGGCGCTTGAGTTGGGACCTAAGCTCGCCCTTGAGCTGGGACTTAAGATGGTGCTAGAGTTGGGACTTAAGTTTGAGCTTGAGTTGTGACTCAAGTTGGAACTTGAGTAGAATATTAATTTCTCACTTGAGCCGGGACAAAAGCTGGCGCCGAGGTCGGACATAAGTTGGCAGTTGAGTTGGCACTTATGTTGTCAAATGAGTTGGCACTTACGTTGTCACCTGAGTTGCTACATATGTTGGCGCTTTAGCTGGCACTTAAGTTAGCTCTTGAGTTGGCACTTACGTTGGCACTTGATTTGAGACTTAAGTTGGTGCTTGAGTTGGAACTTAAGTTGGTGTGTGAGTTGGGAGCTAAGCTGGCCCTTGACTTGGGATTAAGCTGGTGCTTGAGTTGGGACTTAAGCTGGCACTTGAGTTGGTGCTTAATTTTTTGCTTGAGTTGCGACTTATTTTGGTGCCTGAGTTGGTACTTGACCTAGCACGTTGTCACTAAGTTGGGACTTAAGTTGACACTTGAGTTGGGACTTAACTTGTCGCTTGAGTTGGGACTTAAGTATGCGCTTGAGTTGAGACTTGGGTTGGCGCTTGAGTTCGGAGTCAAGTTGGCGCTTGAGGTGGGATTTAAGTTGGCACTGGAGTTGGGACTTAATATTGCACTTGAGTAGGGACTGAGGTTGGCGCCTGGGTTGGGACATAAGTTGGCGCATGAGTTGGGACTTAAGTTGGCACTTGATTTTTAACTTACGTTGGCACTTGATTTGGGACTTCAGTAGGCACGTGACTTGGGACTTAAGTTGGTGCTTGAGTTGGGACTTAAGTAAGCGTTTGAGTTAGAACTTGAGTTGGTCCTTCCTTTGGGACTTAAGTTGGTACTTGTATTTCGACTGAAGTTCGTACCTGTGTTGGGACGAGTTGGGACTTGAAGTGGAACTTGAGCTGGCACTTGACTTGGGACTTAAGTTGACGCTTCAGTTGTGATTTAGGTAGGTGCTTAAGTTGGAACTTATTTTTGCGCTTGCGTTGGGACTTAAGTTGGCACTTGAGTTGGGCCTTAAGATTGCGCTTGAGACTTACGTTTGTGCTTGATTCGAGACTTGGGTTGGCACTTGAGTACGGACTTAGCTTGGCGCTTGAGCTTGTACTCAAGTTGGCGCTTGAACTGGGATTTAAGTTAGCACTGGAGTTGGGCCTTAAGTTTGTTCTTGGGTAGGGACTGAGGTTAGCACTTGAGTTGGTACTCAGGTTCTCGCTTGGGTTTGGACATATGTTGGCGCTTGATTTGGGACCTAAGCTGGCGCTTGAGTTGGGACCCGAGTTGGCACTTAAGCTTTCACTTGAGTTTGGATAAATGTTGACACTTGAGTTGCAACATAAGTTGATGCCTGAATTGGAAGTTAAGTTGACTCATGGGTTGGCACCTACGTTGGCACTTGAGTTGGAACTTATGTTGGCACTTTATTTGGGACTTAAGTTGGCATTTGAGTTGGGACTTAAGTTGGTGCTTCAGTTGGGACTTTAGTTGGCG
This sequence comes from Coenobita brevimanus, assembly GCF_032717465.1. Lineage (NCBI taxonomy): Eukaryota > Metazoa > Arthropoda > Malacostraca > Decapoda > Coenobitidae > Coenobita > Coenobita brevimanus. Next base: position 101,531 of record NW_027644775.1, on the reverse strand, counting down.
CTTGAGTTTCGTTAGCGCATGAGTTAAGACGAGTTGGTACTTGTGTTGGGACTTAAGTTGGCGCTTGTGTTGGAACTGACGTTGGCATTCGAGTCGGAACTTAAGTTAACACTTGAGTTAGCACTTAAAATTAGCACTTAGATTAGTACTTAAGTTGGGACTTACGTTGGCACTTACGTTGAGACTCAGGTTGGCACTTACGTTGGGACTTAAGTTGCCACTTTAAGTTGCCACTTAAATTGCCACTGTAGTTGCCACTTTAAATGGCATTTGAGTTACTACCTAAAATGGCACTAAAGTTGCCGTGTAAGTTGGCACTTAAGTGGCCATTTAAGTTGCCACAAAAGTTGGTGCGTTGCCATCTAGGTTGGCACTTAGGTTGAAACTTAAATTGCCACTTAAGTTGGCACTTCAATTGCCACCTAAGTTACCACTAAACTTGCCACTTATGTTGCCACTTAGGCTGGCACATAAATTTGTCGTGCCACTTGAGTAGCACTTAAGTACAGCCTAAGTGCAACTTAAGCGGCAGGTAAGCTGGGGGGAGGCGGTGGCTGAATCGGTAGAGAAGCGGCCTGTAGTCCTAATGGACCCAGGATCGAATCCCGGCTGGGGCAGGGAACAGTTTAAGCATTTGAATGTCCTAAAAGCAGACTTTCCTGATCTACCAGATGACCCGCCGACATGTCGCAAAAATACCCCCGCTAATACCAATACACCAGTCCTGTATGGGACAGCCTTAGCTTGTATTCATTATGGATGGTGGGTGTTAGCGCCGAAGTGGTGACATGTGGAGGTGTAGGAGGACTACTGGGCCTTGGAATGGGTCACTGCCTCCAAGAAATAGGCCCTGAAGCCTTTACCCAGAGTCGGACACGTAAAAAAAAAAAAATGGGTGGCACTTAAGTTTAACCTAATTAGCACTTAAGGGGCACTTAAGTGCATACGCCATTGAATATACATTTGTGTGTGTGTGTGTGTGTGTGTGTGTGTGTGTGTGTGTGTGTGTGTGTGAATCTCTCTCTCTCTCTCTCTCTCTCTCTCTCTCTCTCGCTCTCGCTGATCGGAAGTAAGTTGAATTTTCCCTTCCCTTACGCCTCGCAGTATGTCTACACTCCAGACTCCTTTATAATGCGTCCTTCATGCTCAGCTTATACTAGAGACTGAGATGTGGCTGGATGTCAGACTAGAGCAGGGTGACACAGACTGCGGCACAGTGAGGTTCTTGGTGTGTACGAGGGACTGAGATATGGGTGTGTGTCAGGCAACAGAAGGGCGACACAGACTCCTACATAATGAGGTGCGACCGCTAGTGTTGTGCTGGGAAGACTATGTTGTATAATTATCGGCCACCCTCAGGCCTTCTCGCTCCCTTTAATGTTGGTGGGGACTTCTTTTTTACATACTGTGTGTGTGTGTGTGTGTGTGTGTGTGTGTGTGTGTGTGTGTGTGTGTGTGTGTGTGTGTGTGTATGTCTGTCTGTCTGTCTGTCTGTGTCTTAACCTTCCCGTCATTAGTGAAGATTTAAGAACACTATATAATCCCTCCAGCTAGAAGAACAGGCAGTGAAACAGAAACAACAGGAAGATTTTTAACTCAAAAACAGAGGCAGTTGGGGAAGGTGAGCCGAAGAGTGCACAAAAGGGCAGCTGAGTATGTATGGTGGGGCTTGGTGTGATAGAATGTATGTAGGGAGACAGGAGTACAGGATAAGGTAGTGCAGCAGCATACGAATTATGAGAGTACGTGAGGCTAGCAGTGTGGTGGTAGACAGAAGGGTACTGCAGGGGCCAGGTAAAGGGACTACTATTTGTCAAAGGTATTACTGGTGCCAGGTAAAGGGACTACTGTTTGTCAAAGGTATTGCTGGTGCCAGGTAAAGGGACTACTGTTTGTCAAAGGTACTGCAGGGGCCAGGTAAAGGGACTGCTGTGAAAGGTACTGTGGGGACCAGGTAAATAACGTACTGTAAGGGCCAGGTAAAGGGACTACTGTTTGTCAAAGGTATTACAGGAGCCAGGTAAAGGGACTACTGTTTGTCAAAGGTATTGCAGGGGCCAGGTATAAGGAATGTTGTAACAGGATGAACCATTGATCTCGATGTTTCTCACAGTAGCATCCTAGACATCTGCCGACGACCTGGTGGAACACTATGAAGATACAAACGAGGCAGCACCTACACCTCTTTTCAATGGCACTTCATATGTACTTATCTTAAAGGCTGCAGGAACCAGCTTTATCGCACCAGGCATACACTGGAGTAGAGAAGGATTCCAGTGGCCAGGGGTCTTGTATAACAGAAGCACTTACTGTTCTAGCCCACCAGAGCTACACATATGCCTGAGTGTGCTGTGAGGGTGGGTCTGCTGTGGGGAGTAGGACTGCTGTGGGGAGTAGGTCTGCTGTGGGGAGTAGGTCTGCTGTGGGGAGTAGGTCTGCTGAGGTCAGGGATCTCCTATAACGGTATCACTTACGTCTGATGGCGAAGGCGTAGCCTATGAATCACGTGGAGGAGCCCCAATGGTGTACATGAAAATTCTTTATGGCCACTCCTGCCTTTTGGTTCACACCAACAGTTGGGTTTTTCTATCTCTCGCACACACGTATCGCCACACCCACCCACCCACACACACACACACACACACACACACACACACACACACACTTTTTTTCTCTCTCTCTCTCTCATACTATAGTACACAGAACAGGCGAAACTTGGAATTTGACATCCGTAGACTTTCAGGCGGCAGCAAAATTTATTTAGCGAATATATAGCTGATCGAAAGTTAGGTTAGGTCACTTTGGGCAGGGTTTGGTCTGATTACGTAATTTTTGGTTGGGTTGGCTTCAGTTCGACTAGATATAGACGGATTAGGTTAGATTGCTTTAGAATACGTCGGTTTTGATAGGTTTTGGGTTGGGTTTTATTTGGTTGGGTTAGGCTGGGTTAGGTTCGGTTGGATTAGGTCATTTTAGGCTTGGCTGGTTTGGGTTAGGTCAGGTATTGTGAGATTAGGTCGCTTTAGATAGGGTTAGGCAGTGTCAGAATAGGTTAGGTTAGGTATGCCAAGGTTAGGTGAGATTGTGAGGTTAAATATAATTAGACTGGGTTAGGTGAGGTTAAGCTAGATTAGGTTGGGTTGATTTAGGTTGGATTAGATCATTCGACGTTAGGCAGGGTTCATTTCGAGCAAATATTGATAGGTTAAGTGAGACTGGGCTAAATTAAATCGGTTATAACACACTCCCCACACATATCCGTATGCCACCCATCACCCACCCTCCACACACACACACACACACACACACACACACACACACACACACACACACACACACACACACACACACACACAAACACGTAGGCGCCCATGAACACAAGCATTTCTATAACACTCCCCCCACACATATCCGTATGCCACCCATCACCGACCCTCCACACACACACACACACACACACACACACACACACACACACACACACGCACGCACGCACGCACACAGAGCAGATTTGGCATTTCCAAGAAATGAAACCCCCAAAGACTGAAAGTCGCGACAGCGAGAGGTGGCGGAGAAGCTCATCCCACTCTCTTCCCACTGGAATGTCTGTGATTGGTGGCTGGTGGGGTGGGAGGTGCGTGAGTGAGGTTAGGAGTCCATTTGATGACCAGTACAGGTGTATGGTCTAATCTGGAAAGACATCTTCACCTGTCTGGTGCTACTCTCTCTCTCTCTCTCTCTCTCTCTCTCTCTCTCTCTCTCTCTCTATGTATGTATGTATGTATGTACGTTTTTTGTAACATTTTGTTGTGATGTGTTTTCATTATATTTTATAATCTCTTTTTTCATGGTCTTGAAATACAAAGGAAAATACTGTATTTATCATGCTGTACTTATGCAGTCAGTATCCCATTATAAGGCTCATCAAGTCATCCGTAATTCATCGCCGTATTTAATAACCTTAAATGTGCTGCACCAGCCTCTCCCCTTCAACTCATCTCTGTCTGTCTCTGTCTCTGTCTGTCTGTCTGTCTGTCTCTCTCTCTCTCTCTCTCTCTCTCCCTCGAGCGAAAAAAGGAAACATAAGAGGGGTATTGATAAAGGATTTGATGTAGAGATAAGTTTCATAATACATAAGGAAGAAGGAAGTTAAAATGAAAGGCAGCCAAGAGTGTGTGTGACCTGAGGAGGGAGGCTAATTCTCAAGGGACAATATATTCTGGTGTATGTGTGTGTGTGTGTGTGTGTGTGTGTGTGTGTGTGTGTTGTGTGCGCGCGTGTGTCCGCGCCCCTCTCTCACTATCATACTCCAGGACTTGTACACTTCGTTCCACGTCAATAAAGTCATTACCGGTATATGCAATCCCTCCACGCATATATATAAGAACATAAGAACATAAGAAGAGAGGATAACTGCAGTAGGCCGGTTGGCCCATGCTAGGCAGCTCCTAGAAGAGTAACTGAACTACTAGAATGAGATAAGGATAGCAAAGAAGAAGGCTCTCCCCCGCCCTCCAAACCCTCCAGCCGAAGCCGGCAGGAAAAAGTCAGAAAGAACACCACGCCGTATAGAAAAACTGGCGTGGACATTTTACAGGAAAGTGTGAAAGGAGAATAGAGACTATCATAGTGTAACCTGAAAAGAAAATTTATTTTTGAATTAGTATTGGTTATAATAATTTCTTTATTCTATATCCACCCCTTATTTGTCATATGCTTATCTAGCCTATGCTTGAAACTCTCGATGGAAGAGGCAGCAACTACTTTACTAGGTAGCTTATTCCATTCGTCTACTACTCTATTACCGAACCAATTTCTACCGATTTCCTTTCTGAAACGGAATTTTTCTAGTTTGAAACCATTATTTCTAGTTCTATCCTGTATGCTCACTTTAAGTACCTTGCTAATATCTCCCTTATTTATACCATTCATCCACTTAAAAACCTCAATTAAGTCTCCCCTTACTCTACGCCTCTCTAGCGAATGCAGACTTAGTCTTTTCAGTCTGTCTTCATATGACAGGTTCCGGACGTCATGTATCATTTTAGTCATTCTTCTCTGTACATTTTCTAACGAATTAATATCCATTCTATAGTAAGGACACCAAAATTGTACTGCGTAGTCTAAATGTGGCCTTACTAATGCTAGATAAAGTTTCAGTATTACTTTAGATGATCTATTGCTCCACGCTTCTCGAAATAAATCCTAGGACCCTATTTGCTTTATTTCTCGCATTAATGCACTGTTGCCTAGGTTTAAGGTCGTTACTAATCATAACTCCTAGATCTCTCTCGCATTCAGATTTGCTAATTTCTTTGTTATCTAAGCTGTATTTAGTATCTCCAATGGTCTTGCCTACGTTAAGTACTTTACATTTTTCAACGTTAAATTCCATTTGCCAAGTTTTAGACCATTTGGACAATGTATCGAGGTCTTTTTGTAAGTAATGGCAATCGTCAGTCGAGTTAATGATACGCCCTATTTTTGTATCGTCGGCAAATTTGCTGATTCTGCTATTGACTCCTAAGTCTAGATCATTTATATATATGATAAATAATAAGGGACCGAGTACTGAACCCTGTGGTACACCGCTAGTTACTAATCCCCAGTCCGACTTAGTTCCATTTATTAATACTCTCTGCTTTCGTCCTTTCAGCCAGGATTCTATCCATTTTAAGATATCGCCGTCTATACTGTGTGCTCGAACCTTTCTAACTAACCTTTCGTGTGGGACCCTATCAAAAGCTTTACTAAAGTCCAGATAAATAACATCGTAAGCTTTATCGCTATCTACTGCCTCATAGACCTCCGAGTAGAATGACAACAAATTTGTGAGGCAGGATCGTCCTTGCCTGAATCCGTGCTGACTTTCGTTTATAAGATTAAATCTTTCTAAGTGTTCTCTAATCCTATTTGCCAAAATTGACTCTAACATTTTTCCTACTATTGACGTTAGACTTATCGGACGATAATTCGACGCAGCTGATTTATCACCCTTTTTAAAGATGGGCACTACGTTTGCGGTTTTCCACGCCTCTGGAGCTTCTCCTGAACTTAAAGAGTCATTAAATAACGTTAAAAGTGGCTGACATAATTCTTCTTTGGTTTCTTTTATAATTTTTGCATATATATCGTCCGGACCTGGCGATTTTTGAGGTTTTAACTTGTTAATTTCTTTCAATACGTCCTCCTTACTAATGGTTATTTTACTAAGAATATTTTCCGTATTCTCATGGTAAATATTTGCTGCTTGAGGGACCAGGCTTAGATTTTCCTTGGTGAATACTGATATGAAATAATTATTTAGGATGGAGCACATTTCTTTATCTTCACTGGTAATGTCACCTGATTCTGTTCTGAGTGGTCCTATCCTATCTTTATTTTTCGTTCGGTACATTTGATAAAAACCCTTGGGGTTTTCTTTTGATTCACTTGCAACCTTAATTTCATAACTTCTCTTTGCTTTTCTTATCTCCCTCTTTACTTCTCTATTTAAAATTGTGTACCGGTTACGTAAGTGTTCCTCTCCACGTTTTATTTTTCTATATATTCCTTTCCTTTGGCCTATGAGAGATTTTAATCTGTTGTTTAACCATCTAGGTTCCGAATTATTAGTTCTAAACGGCTTTGAAGGAATATATCTATCTTGGCCTCCGTGTATTATATTTATTAACTCGTTATACTTCTCACTGGTTGAACGTCTGCTTGGTACTGTAGCTGAGTTAATTTCCGTTACCTGGAGAGAGAAAGAGAAACAACAGGAAAGGGAAGGAAAAGAAAGCAAAAGAGAAAAAAGAGGAGATGAAAGGGGGAAAGGAGGTAGGCTACAGGAAAGAACACAGACGACATAAGAAAGAGGAAGTGTAAGATGTCGAAAAGAGAAGAAGAGGGAAAGAAATACACGGGGAAAAGGGAAAGAAGGGAGAGAAAGAGAAGGGAGAAAGAAAAGAGAAAAACGTGAAAGAAAAGATAAAGGGAGAAAAGGAGGGAAAGGAGAGAGGAGAGGAAAGGAGAGAAGAGAGGAAAGAAGAGACACGAAAGTGGGAGGAGAGAAGAGGAAGAGAGGAGAAAAGAAGAAAAGAGAAGGGTGGTGAGAAAATTGATTGAGGTGTAAAGTGGGGAAGCGATTAGAGAGAGAGAAAGGAAGGGGAGAGAGGGTAATGGGGGGGGCGGAGGATTACAGGAGAGAGAGAGAGAGAGAGAGAGAGAGAGAGAGAGGGCGGAACAAATAAAGACACTGAACGATAAACAACGGTACAGTGACGAAGGCATGAGAGGAATTGCAGAACCTAAATTTTTTACATCATTTCGTTGTTTTTTAAATCACTTTATCGTCTTTTTTTCTTGTCTCAGTCAGCTCCAACCTCCTCCTCCTTGCTTATCTCTCTCCTCTCCTCCTCCTCCTCCATTAACCTAGTAAGCATTCTCTATTTTCAACTCTCTCTCTCTTCTTTCATCGTTCCTCTACGCCAATCTACACGTCAACGTCAGCCGGGGTTGCCAGGCATCGCGTAATTTTTCACATTTGTTTATACATTTCTTATTTCTGGCCTTATTTTTCGTGCTACATTATTCATTTACGTATCATATTGTTCTCAGTGTGATTTTCTATAAGGCTACATGCATTTAAGGTTGAACGGAATACAGCATTACCAATACAATAACACAATGAACAATAACATGTGAAAAAAAAACATAGGCAGCTGGTGTAAATGTGTATACTGTATTTTCGACGTTATTTTTTGAGCTATTTTATTCATTTTAGTCTCTTTTTCTTCGTAAGTGTTTGTCCTGCAATAAAATGAGTATAAAATAATGAGCAAACAGCCAACATCACGATTACTAACACCGTAAACAGCGTAAAAAAGACCAGGCGCGCTCCATCAGCGCGCCTTCTCGTAAATATTGATACTCATGTTTTATTTTATTTCAGACGATATTTTGAGTGCTATTTCGTTCATTTTAGTCTTTAACTGTTCGTACGAGTTTGTTCTACAGTAACAAGCCATTCAAGAATGAACAGAACACGAACATCACTGGTACTAACACAGTACATGCAGCAAAAGGATAAATATACTGTACTGTTTAAGCATACGTTAGAAAAATAAAAAACCTCTATACAGTACGTATATCTCATGTAGAATGGGAAGACATTGGCGCGCATTTAAACCTAGTCCCATGAACAGTGAACAGCAAATGTTTTTGGCGACTCACCACCAAAAATTTAACTTTCTACCGAGAAGAAACGAAAACAAGAAGAAAATTAGAAGAAAAAAAAAAGTTTCTCATGAATTTATCACCCCTTCCTGGATCCTGGCGTATAATAGTGGGAGAAGAATGATGATGATGATGATGATATGAAACTACAAGCATCCCGTACTTTGGAAATCCTACACGCTTAAAGCGGCCCCTACAGTGTGCCTGTCAGCTATGCGCTTTGCCATACTTCCAACTGACCTCCCATACGGGCAAGCTCATCTAAAAATATTTGTGGATGGCTTTGGTACAGCCTTGTATAGTTTTACTTATACAAAAAACCTATAAGGTTTTTATGAAAGAATCGCTTTTTGTTACAGTAATTACAAAGAACTTTGTACAACTTGGCAGCGTTGCTCATGCTGTGTGCCAGGTCTTTCGAGGCGGATTTGGGTCAGATTAGTGTCACACACACGCACGCACACACACAACACACACACACACACACACACACACACACATACACACCACCTGTCCTGTTCTCCGCGCTTCATTCATTCTTCCGCACTCGAGGACAATGGATGCCTCTCCAAAGCCTCAATCAAAACACCTGCACAGTCAAGCCAAAGGAGTTATATACAATGTAAACCAGTATTTTCAGCGAGAGAAGGAGAAGGGGGATTTTATTACCAGCTTATCAAAGGCTACTTGCCGGACAGCTGAGGCAACAAAAGTAAGCGAAAGAACAATAAAAAGAGTATGCAAAGAAGCAAGAGATAATGAAGAAAGTAATGAATTTGTCTCCCAAGAAACGGCAACGCACAAGACCCATTGCTGATTTCTTTGACGTATTTAATGAAGGTGTTCTACGACGAACCGTGCTCGGTTTCTACGAGAGGAAAGAGATACCCACACTGGCAAAAATACAGGAAGAAATTAAAGAGAACCTTTCCTACCCCGGCAGCAGAGAAACATTAAGAAAGGTTCTGAAGAAAATCGGGTTTAAATATGCTAAGGTAGATGGAAGAAAGTTTGTAATGGAGCGCAGTGATGTTGCATATGGGCGTTACAGATTTTTGAGCGCAATGAAGAGACATGTGAATTCTGGCAAAGACAGTAGGTGGTGTGGAAATAAAGTCGAAATATAATAATAATAATAATAATAAATGCATACACACACACACACACACACACACACACACACACACACACATACACACACACACAGTGAGAAGGGAGGGGGAGGGTAAATGGTGGGCTGTACCAAGGCCACCTAAAAATAGCCTTGGCCTACGAGAGGTGAGTGGAAGTGTGGCAGAAAGGCACAGGTGACAGACGCAGCCTTCAGGGACCACTTAATAATAATAATAATAATGACGTATAGAAAAGGGGGGGAAAGGAAGGAAGGTAAAGAATGACTGTGTATATGTGATGAGTGTTATGCAACCAGGGCGGCGACACGTGGTGGCAGGAACTAGGCCTTAATTTAAACTCCCGGCCTTACTGAGAGTTCAGGTTCCTGGTTGCATTGTGTAAAGTGCATGTTAGACTAAGAGAAAGAGTGTCGTGGCTTAACCCAACGTGTGTGTGTTTGGTGTTGGGAAGGGGGGGGGGGTCTCGCACGTGCACTGTGTTGTTAATTAAGGACGGGAGGAGTGAATAGCTACGGCTTTCTCTGCCAAGCATTGGCTTATTGGCTGCCTCTCAGGTTCATCTGATTTTTCCGGCTCCAGGAGCTTGGGTAGGATTTAGGATACCGGTGTTAGGGTAAGGTGTTGTAGCCCTGGGGGGCTTGGGTAGGGGGATAAGGAAAGGGGAGGAGGTAGGGGGGAAGAGTGGAGGAAGGGGAGTCAGGGTAGGTTGTCTCCTGGGGGTGGGCGGAGTATTGGGCTGTAGCCGTGATCTTGATGGGGGGTGTAGGGGTGGTTCAGGGTCTGAGGCAGGATCCTGGATATGAGGATGGCGGGTTATTACGTGGCTGCCGTAATCTTGATAATGGGTGTAGGGGTGGTTTTGAGTCTTGAGTGAGTTGCTGGACGTGAACTAAGTTAATTAATGAAAGAGTCAGTAATAAATAACCTATTGGTGCTTAAGTGAACAATGGGGTTGGTGCAGGTCTTGCGTCAGGGTGGAAGAGGTTGGCTAGAGGTCGTGTGGGGGGTGTGATCCGGGTGAAAAAGTCGATGAAGTCAGTGTGAACGTCGGTGAGTTTGGTGATTTGTTTCTGTTGTAGGTGGTGATGGTAAGTGTTGATGGGTGGAATGTTGGCGCGTTCATGAGAGTGTATGTTGGTGACAAAATCATCCCACCGTATGCTCAGTGCCCAACGTATGGCTTTGTTTTGAACTCTGTAAATTTAGAATGTTGCTTTTGGCCGAAAGAGATAGACTTAACGGTGAATACGTGAGCAGTGGTCTGATCAGTGCTTTATACAGATGAAATTTAGTTGCAGATGCTGCACTACGGAACCGGTATATTTGTGTTAGTGCAGTGCCAGCCACGCCTGCCTTGCCTCGTATATGATGGTGAAATTTGAAGTTTTTGTCGTATGTAAGACCAAGTACGGTGCAAGTATTCCTAATAGGAATGGGAACGCGATCGGGATCACGCGAATTTAGAAAAAGTGGGCGGGGGTTGGCTGATTTAATACGAAAATATGTTACTGTGCATTTCAAGGGATTCGCTTGAATCCGCCACTTCTGCTCCCATCGTGCAATTCGGTCCAGCTCTATGCTCGCTTTGTTGGTAATTCCGTCAATTGTCGTTGATCGTACAAGTTGGGTAATGTCGTCTGCGTATTGGATGGTGAGTGAATCGTCATGTAGTGGGGTGGGGATGTCATTTGTGTAGAGGGTGGGTGCGAGGACGGAGCCCTGAGGTACACATGCATGAAGCTGGAAAAAGTCTGAGTAATTATTTTTAAATTTAATGCGCATTGTGTGGTTGTGATGTGGTGATGAAAGATGTTAAATGATCTATTGGTGAAGATGAGGTCTGGCTTGCCTGATCCCCTAGGTGTAAATGTAGTGAGGAAATCAGGTCCTAGGAAATTTAATCTTTTGTGTTGGTATATGGTGAACATTTGTCGTCCATGATTGTTGGTTGTGCTGTGTTGGAATGTCCCGTGTTGTGCATTTAGGTCTGAAATGAATAGTGTTGGTGCAGTGTTGTTGAAGAGTCTGTTTATGTCTGTGAAGGGGATGCCAGTGTTGGGTCTGGTGTATGTGGTGGAGCCTATGAGGGGGCCAAGAGTAGTGTGTGTTTTAACTGCTTGGAAGTGCCTGTGTGTCCATGTTGTGATGAAGTCGTGTTTAATGGTGCCTTTAATCATGATAGCAACTCCGTCGTGTGGACCCTCGTCGGTTTGAAGTGTAGTGTAGCCATAGTGTTTGATTTTTCTGGTGTTGTTGGTGCAAGTGCTGTTGAGTAATATTATGTCTGGGTCGTGTTCGTGAATGAGTTGAGTACTAGGTGCCTGTTTACGTAATAGTGTCTAATGTTAAACTGGATGATTTTAAGCATGGTGGTGATCGTGTTGATCTGAGTCTGGATGTGCTATGTATGTGGTATTTCTGGGGGAGGCAGGGGAGAAGGATGGGGTTCTCTTTTTGGGAGGGGGGGCACTGCGTTTCCTGGAGCGTGATTGATGTGTGTTGTGAACTGAAGGGGAGAGGGAGGAGGGGGATTCGGGAGAGTCTGACGCCTTGCGTTTGCAAGAAATGCTGCGATCTCGATCGCAGGTGAGGGGGGTGGTTGGGGTAGGTGGAGGGGGCATGGAGTTAGGTTGGTTGGGGGTTGTGCTGGTGGAGGGAGATGGGGTTGGGGGCTGGGTGGTTTGGTTAGGATGACGTGAATCAGCAGGAGGGGAGGAATGGTGAGGGGGGGGAAAGATGGGAGTACTTTTGAGGATGCAGGAGTGGGATGAGGTTTAAGGTGAGTGGGTGTGGTGGGTGGGTTGGGAGTGCAGGGGAAGGACGAATGAGAGGTGGAGGGGATGGGAGGGGGTGAGGTGGGAGGGACTGAGGTGTGGGAGGTGTTGCCAGTTTGCTGTGAAGGGGGGGTGAAGATGTGGGGCGATTTCTTGGCTGTGTGCCATGAAGGGGGGATGACTATGGTGGACAAATTATTGGCAGCTAGAGCATCATTGATGAGGGATGCAAAGGGCACATCAGGGTACAGAGCTTGGGCTAGGGCGGACATGACAACTGCGGTAACGTTGGGGGAAAGGGTGAAATGGAAGATGGATTGGGAGGGGTGGTGTTGGTGGGTGTTGGATGAGTGGTAGGTGCTTGAGTTTGGGGCTGTGAGTTCTGAGTGGCTTGGGCATATGACATGGTGGATGAAGTTTGTTGGGATGCTGTGTCTGATTGAGGCGTGTTGATATGCTGTGCGGGCTGGCAGTTAGCCCTTACGTCCTTCAGAAGATTTTTCCTAATAGAGCAGTTACCGGCGATTGCAATATGTCCTTCGCCACAATTAATACATTTAGTAGTAGTGCTAGTGCAGCTTGTATGAAAATGACCTTGGGCAGAGCACTTGGAGCAGATTTGAGTTTTTTTGCATGATCGAGTTTGATGCCCATATTGGTAATATCTAAAGCATTGAGCAAGATCAAACGACTGTTCGAGTCTAAGGTTGCTGGGTGGGATGATTGTATTGAACGCTCTGACACCGTGTGAATGAAGTTTCTGTACCTCTTGAGGTGAAGCACAGAGAATCTTGATGTTGTTTGAATTGTCAAAGCGAACAATGTGGGTGGCGTGAATGTCGTTTTTCAGGGACAGTTCAGTCATAAGGTCATCATCGGTGTGTCTGAGAACATATTTGGTAACATTACGGGCAATTATTGTGCAGGCAGCTTTTAGCTCAGGGGTTGAGATCAGTTCATATCCAGCCTGGGAGTATTTGGGCAGGTTACTGGGGGAGAGGTATGAATCTAGATGAGTCTGAGAGGCCAAGGTGATCTTAATGATTTTGTCTTTTGCACTTGAAAAAAGGTTAACAAAGGGAGTTTCAGTGATGCAAAAAAGGTCTGACCAGGGTCTGAAGGCAGGGAGGGGAGGGTACATTTAAACTTAACTGAGAAAGCCATCATTAGTCAAGGGGGAGGGAGGGGGAGAGTGTAGCGCATGACGTTAATAAAAAAGAGGGGGAAGAAAACCAATCACCACACTTTTGCACAGATCCCGGGGTGCAATGGGTGTGCAGGATGAGGTGTTGGTGCCGTTACCCTGATCACGAAACTTCTTGTGAGAGCAGGGTGGTTCCAGATTGTTAGGACCGAAGTCCTAGCCAATCTATCACCAGCAAGATGGGAAGGGAGTAGGAGAGCAAAAAGGCCGAGTCTCTCAGGCGCACGGCTATATCTCCTGGACCCCCGGCTACTGTTATGGCCGTGGCCCGAACAAGGTAATGGGGGGGTCCAGGAAGTATCTCCGAATTCACAAAAGAGCAAGGGTTAGTAATAACAGAGAAATTAGAAGAAGACAGGAAAAGAGGTAGGAGGAATGATGTGGGTGAAGTTTATTAATGAGGTGATGAATGGGTGAAGTTTATTTAATGAGGTGATGAGTGGGTGGGTAGCACATGCCGAAAAAGTCGTTAGGCAGCTTTGATGAAGGCAGGGAGTCACAGAGTGAGAGCTGAGGAGCGAGCGGGCGAGACACGCATGCATCTAGCTAGGCGTCGTTTATAATCTATTACACTCCTCCTGTTGGTGATCTGTCAATAGCACGTTTGTAGCTTCCGACCTCCCTCGTGCAAGGTTTTTTTCTGCTGATTACACACACCATATTGGGAGTTGTACACGTCCTGTCTGATTATACAATGACAACTCTCTCAAATCATTCATGGTCTTCTCATAGCCTTCATCAGCCTCTGAACCACGTAGTCTCGTCTTCTTATACTGTAGCACTCCTCATAGTCCTCATCAGCCTCCGAACTACGTATCTAAGCCTATATTACTGTTACCCTGTGTTCTTTTTTTCGCTCTTCGTTTTTTTTCACTTTTTCTGGCCCCATTCTGCCTTAATGCGCTTTGTTTCAGTCCCTGCTCTTTATCTCATTCTCTGTTCTTTTTGCTTTTATTCGCTGCTCTTTTTCTCTTATCGAGAAATATTATACTGACGAGGAAGAAAGAGGGGAGGAAAGTTAACTAAATTTAATGCTTCAGTTCCTTTACTTTCCCCTGAAACATGAGTTTTCTTATATTTATAATTATCGTCCGATAGGGAATCCAAAAAATACAAGTTGAAAGATGTGTTTATCATTATTATTATTATTATTATTATTAAAGTGAATGCAATAAGTGGAGCATGAAGTGTGCGAGCATTATAAGCTGGAGACAGCCCTTACCCATCTGAGGCAGCTAAAGGGAAGACACGAGGAGAGGGTGTGGCAAGAGAAAGATAAAACGAGAGAGAGAGAGAAAGCACAAATTTATATCTCTGCTTTTATGTGAACCTTCAATTTGTGCTATACGTAACAGATATCTAATGCTTGTAAATTTTTAGTAATGATACAGTACTTTATTGCTGATTCTGATTGCTATCGTCCTTACACCTGCTCTCTTTTACACACAAGACTCCTACAACCCACTCTCAGCTGAATAAAACCTTCTGACTTCAGCAATATAAGGAAGGGAGAATATTCCAATAATAACATTGTAAATTATGCCAGTACGATCACTCTCTGTTTCCTATGCTTTACTCTCAGGTGGATCAAAGCGTCTAGGATTAGCTGGGATGGAACACTTGAGTAATCCCTGTCATGAGAGGGTCACCATACCATCTTTTGGCTATAAGAGTAGCTAAGCAAAGATTCTAAGCTTGGTAGGACTCGCTGCTTGCCTCTGTCAGTCAGTGGCCGCCGGACGACGAGAGGGAGAGGGAACGTCGGCGCTTTCTTGTGGGTACGTGTTGGAATTTGCTGTTACTAACCATTCAGAGGGTTAAACTAGGACACAAAGATATATTAGTGGCAGCCAGGGAGTGTTATAAGCTAAAGACATGTAAAAAATATGGGTAACAAGTGTATTTGTCAGTGAGACGAAGAAGGTATCAGTGAGTAAAGGAGACGGGAAGGTAAGGGGGCGTTGACTCAATCTCCTGAGGTAAGCGTTGGATTTTGCTGTTTTTAGTCATTAAGGTAATTACATTAGGACACAAGGATGTCTTACTGACAGCCAGGATGTATCATAGGCCAAAGACAAGTAAAAAATAAAGGTAATACACGTCAGTTTGATGAGACAAGGGGGCAGTGTGTGAGGGAAGGGAGCCGAGCAGCATCTCAGTCCTGGCGTCTCAGCACCAGTGAAATAAGTGAGTATCGTCCTGTGGATTCTCGTGCCGATCAAATTGGTGGACATGGTTTGTTTCCCCCTTGTCTCTGTCCACGCAGCAGTACAGATCAGAACCTGAATATAAAGTGACTACTGAGGCTTGTATTTTAGGGTGAGAACGTGCTGGCAAAAATAACCTTAGTTCTGTAGTCATAGATCTGCTGTAAGTGCATTCACGTACACACGCGTCTGCCCAAAAAACACACACAAACACAAAACACACACATATACTCAGACGCACACCCAAGTGCACACATGTACGCACCTGCACACACACATATATACATGCATACATACATACATACAGGGAATGCACGAAGGCGCACTTAATTTACCTATATTTACAAAGTTTATGCTCCTGGAAGGAAGCAAGCACATGGTGGTACATATATATTGATGCACCCACATATGTTTCAATACACACATACTGATTCATGCAGGCATTGTTGCACGTACACAGTGATGCACGCACACACGCTGGCACAAATACACCGATGCACACACATGGATGCACGCACACATTGATGCATTAAGACACTGATACACGCACACGGCAATGTATGCACACACTGATACACACAGACGCTGATGCATACACACACTGATGCACACACTGATGAGTACACACACTGATGCACACACATTTATGAATACTCATATGGACACACACACACACACACACACACACACACACACACACACACACACACACACACACACATATATATGCACATTTACTGATATGCATACCCAAACCTTCATTCAAACAGGTTCACTATGAGCTCTACAATGCATCCACACGCAGTGTCCCTGCCGGACACACACACACGGTCACCTGGTACACATAGACAACACCACACACACACACACACACACACACACACACACATACACACACACACACACACACACACACACACACACACACACACACACACACACACACACACACACACACACACACACACACACACACACACACACACACACACACACACACACACACACACACACACACACAGCATCCACATCAAACCATTCATCCCCACCCCCCACACTCCACACACAACACATCCATCCACCCACCCACATACACACACACACACACACACACACACACACACACACACACACACACAGTACTCTCTAGTGGAACTTGCTGGTGAGGAAATGTGTGTATGTAACTGTGATGGTATCGGGAGGTTGCCATGGTAACACACAGGCACCTCGCACCACACAGACACAACACATCCACACACACACACACACACACACACACACACACACACACACACACACACACACACACACACACACACAATTTATTTTTGGGTAGGGCTGGTAGACCTGTATGATCATGAGAGTTAATAGAGACAGCATTAACACTCTTTTAGTAGTATGACTCACTCTCAGCTGAATGTCATCGCCCAACAGTACCTGGAATAAAATACTATAGTTGCCCCTACCATGAGAGGGCCCGGGAACCATCTAGTGGTTGTAAAAGTAGCTGGACAAGTCTCTCGTCTTGGTAGGCGTCGCTACTTGGCTACTTTTGCTAGTGGCCGTATGACAGTGGAAGGACGAGGGTGTGTGTGTGTGTTGCTGTTGCATCATTCCCCTGAGGTAAGTGTTGGATATTTGCTGTTTTTAGCCATTAAGGTGACTACATTAGGACACAAGGATATCTCACTGACAGCCAGGAAGTATCATGGCCCAAAGAAATAATACCTATAAGGCTACTAGACGTAATTCTGATGAGACAAGGGGGATGTTAGTGTGAGGGAGATGAGGAGGCCTTGTAGTCCAGTGCTGCCGTTTTGTGGAAAATCGTCTGCTAATGTGGAAAAACAAATGAACGACGAGCATGGATGTGGGCAGGCGGACGTCATTCCACACTAGTGTGGAATTTTTTTCCACACTAATTGTTCACGTTATTTTGTAGGAATGCGAGGAATTTTGTCATGATTAAACCAACGAATATGTAGCGTTTGTCTATAATACTGTCATTTAAAACAAGGGAGAATACGTCGTTGAACAGTCTACCTCTACGCACCCGGCTATATAATTAAAAAAATATATATATTATTTACAAGACTCGTGCCAACCATTAGCAGTGCACACTTACTTTGTAATATTAAAGAAATACCGAAACAATGTTGTAAATCGTGTACTCTTGATATACTAGAAAACTTGGATGTGGATAAACTTACTTGTCTCCTGTCTTGTTATTAATCAACATTTGCTGACTTATTAACTCTCTTAATCATTTAACGTCCTTACATTTGAATCATAATAGGTATGACATCATTAATTATACCCTCTCTTCCAGTATTCACAGTATACTAAATTTTATGGTAGTTATACCAACAATACATCCTCTGTCATCCTGGTTACTAAACGAGACCGTGTGCAATAATGACGTCACAACCAGTGTGCAATTCACGGCAACTCTGCCTTGTACTGCCTCAATCTTGGTGTCTCAGCACCAGTGAAATAGCAGTGTGAGTGTCGTCCTGTTGATTCTCGTGCCGATCAGACTGGTGGACTAGGTTTGCCTGCCCCCTTGTCCCTGTCCACCCAACAGTACAGTTTGGGACCTGAATGTAAACTGATAAGTGCGATTCAGATTTCAGAGGGACAATGTGATGGGAAAAAAATATTGTATGTAAGTTATTTTGTCCTGAAGCGCATGCACACACACACACACACACACACACACACACACACACACACACACACACACACACACACACACACAGTACTCTCTAATGGAACTTGCTGGTGGGGAAATGTGTGTATGTAACTGTGATGGTGTCGGGAGGTTACCATGGTAACACACAGGCACCTCGCACCACACACACACACACACACACACACACACACACACACACACACACACACACACAAGTACACACATACACGTACGCGTATATTGTGGTGGTGTTCCTTCATTTTACCAAGGCCGAGATAGTCGTTTTTTTGCAGCTTATTTCCGGTAGTTCAGTGAAAGAATTAAACTTACAGCTCTACATCATTTCCATACCACTTCTTCGTGACTAGCACCATTCTAGTGTTAACCCCTTGTCACAACGCAAAATTTAAGAAAGAGATTGCAATTTTACGCCAAGTTAGAGTGAACAGGGTATAGTAGTGATGCTGCAACACATGTATATTTGTCCTCTTGTTTACAGGTCAGTCCACACGCAGTCCTTAGGTCACGTCTTCCACAGAACAGGTAACACATGGACAGCCAGCGTAACTAAATGGCAGACCAGAGATGGAGTGAGAGGATGAGGCACACAGAGAACAAGATAGAGATGATACTCGCAGATCCACCGAGGTGGGACGGAACAAGCTAACAACCAAAGGATCGGAGTGGAGACAGGTGAGAGGGGTCCTTATCCTGCAGTGGTGTGTCACAGGCTGATGATGATGATGATGATGATGATGATGATGATGATGATGATGAAGACGGATGTTGCTGCTGATGATGTTGATGCTGCTGCTGATGATGATGTTGATGCAAACTCTAGAATATGGTTAGATGATAGTGATGTATTTGATGATAATGGTGATGATATTGATATAACTTCTGTACTACATTTTTAACAGTGTTGGGATGGTGATGACATGCTGCTGCTGCTGACGATGATGATGATGATGATGATGATGACGACGAGGAAGATGATGATGGTGATGATTACGACAACGAAGACGACGACGACGATGACGACGACGACGATGATGACGACGACGATCTTCAAGTCATTGGCTGAGTCACCTCTCCCTTTCCTTTCTGTTTAACTTCGTGTTTTGGTGACTGGGCATGTGTGTGTGTGTGTGTGTGTGTGTGTGTGTGTGTGTGTGTGTGTGTGTGTGTGTGTGTGTGTGTGTGTGTGTGTGTGTGTGTGTGTGTGTGTGTGTGTGTGTGTGTGCGCTTGCATATGTTCGTGTATGTGTATCTTGGTTGATGATACCATAGTTATTCAAATGGCAGAATTATTTCCACACATTCATAGTTTTATTTCAAGGGTAAATATTAGGCCAAGAATATAGGACCTTTTACCTATACAATTAAGAGACACTTACGCAATATTCTGAAAAGCTTATTACATCCCATAGACCACAGCACAGGGTTCCATAAGTCACTGATCACCGTCTCTTTATGTATCGTTAGGAAGTGGATGAATATGAGTGAAGTAATACATATATTTTGGTCTTTATTTAAAGGTAAGAATTAACCTCACATATTCTTTTTTATTTTAAGGATACAACACATGATTTTCTACATTTTATCACAGTAGCTCTAGGACCGGCCCTGCCCGTCTGCTTCTCACTAACCATTTTCGGATGAGAGGTGTTGTACTCATATAGGCTTTAGTGATTATAGTGAAGCCAAGTTACGTTCTACCAGTCCCACACATTAAGTCACACACCATCACCCTCTCACACCACACCATACCATACCACCCTCCCACACCGTATCAC
This sequence comes from Coenobita brevimanus, assembly GCF_032717465.1. Taxonomy (NCBI): domain Eukaryota; kingdom Metazoa; phylum Arthropoda; class Malacostraca; order Decapoda; family Coenobitidae; genus Coenobita; species Coenobita brevimanus. The sequence goes on along the minus strand of NW_027644775.1, from coordinate 81,508 downwards.
ACCACACCATACCAATCTCTCACACTACACGACACGAAATCACACTCCCACACCACACAAAATCACCTACCCACACCGCACCACAAAAAATCCTCCTCCCACACCACACCACACCACAAAAAATCCTCCTTCCACACCACACCACACCACACTACACAAAATTACCCTCCCACACCACACCACACATAACCGCCCTCCCACACCACACCACACCACACAAAACCACCCTCCCACACCACACCACACCACAAAAAAATCCTCCTCCCACATCACACCACACATAACCACCCTCTCACACCACACCACACAAAGCCACCCTCCCACACCACACCACACCACACAAAGCCACCCTCCCACACCACACCACACCACACAAAATTACCCTCCCACACCACACCACACAAAACCACCCTCCCACACCACACCACACATAACCACCCTCCCACACCACACCACACCACACAAAACCACCCTCCCACACCACACCACACATAACCACCCTCCCACACCACACCACACATAACCACCCTCCCACACCACACCACACAAAGCCACCCTCCCACACCACACCACACGTCACCACACAACCCTCCCCACACCACACAACACCTCACCACATAACCCTCCCCACACCACCCCACATAACCCTCCCCACACCACATGACACCACACCACACCACACCAAGGAGATTAACCTAAGGGGCCTGAAGCTCCCGCATCTATTAATTCTGATATTGTTTCCAGGTAACTCCACACACACACCTCAGGTCACGTCTTTCACAGAAGAGATAACAGAAGGACAGCGAGCGTAACTGAATGGCAAGCCAGAGATGGAGTGAGAAGAAGAGGTGCACAGAGAACAAGATGGAGAGATCATATGATGCAGATCTACCGAGCAAGGACGGAACTGGCTAACAATCAATGGATCAGAGTGGAGAAAGGTGAGAGGGTCCTTATCATGCAGTGGTGTGTCACAGGCTGATGGTGATGATATTGATGGTGATAATGATGTTGATGCTGATGGTGGTGATGCTTTAACATCTCAACGTATGAGGTTACAGAATGCACAGTGAGGCTGCATAGCCAGGAAATGGAAGAATATGAGTGCATTTAAGTATTTATGTAATGTGATGAATAAGGATGGAAGATTAGAGGATGAAGTGACTGAAATGATGCGTCAGGGAAGGAGGGTTGCTTGTTCTCTAAAAAGCAGTGATTAGGAAGAGGGAACTGAGGATGAAAGTATGAAAAAAAAAAGGGCACTGCATGCTGTGATTCCCACTTTAAAGTATGGAAGTGAAGCTTGGATCTTGTTGAAAGGACGCAAGTCAAGAGTGAGAGCGGTGGAAATGAGCTACTTGAGAGGAGCATGTGGAGTTTCATAGAGAGACAGACAGACAAATGGGCAGATGAAGGAGCGTTGTGATGCTGATGTGGATGAGACTGAAAGCGTTAAGAGAAACACTTCGAGATGGTTTGGCCATGTGGAGAGGATGGCGAATAAGAAAATGACTAGAAGAGTGCACATGAGTTAGCTGGAAGGATAGAGGGGGATGGGGAGACCGACGATGAGATGGAGGGAAAGAGTAGAAACATATGACTGGGATACTTGAGCTAAATGGTAGAGGACAGTACATCATGAAGGCGATTTGCTTGTGGTCACCCCTTACGGGATTAAGGCGTCTGGCTATAGATAAACAGATATAGATACATAGATAGATTGGTAGGTGATGATGATAATATGATGATGATGATGATGATGATGATGAGAATGGTAATGATAATGAGAATGACGGTGTAAATAATGATGATGATGATAATGACGACGACAGCTATGATGATGATGATGATGATGATGATGATATTGATGATGATTTTTGTCGGCAGGTGGAAGGACGAAACAGCAGGAACTCTACCATCGGTCCAAGCATCCACGATTCCACATCCATCCATCCATCCATCCATCCGTCCATCCATCCATACATCCGTCCAATCTTGCTTGGTGTTAAAAGCTAAGTCTATTTAACTTAAGTAGTACCAATTGCTTCTTCATAAGCTTTCCAGCTGTCTGAACAGATCTGCAGTAGCTTTTAACTTCTAGAATAACTCGGTTCTGGTGCTCAGTTTGGTACTTTTATTTTCATTTTATCAGCACTGGCGCGGCAGATTTTGAGAAAAGTCCCTCAAGTAACTCCTGTTATCTTTTTACTAGGTTTCTAATGCTGTCCATAGATCCGTTGTTGCTTTAATAGTTTCCTAGACAACACAGTCTTGGCGCTGTTCTCTGCCACCCTATTATACCATGTCATATAGTGTTCTCGATCGCTTGCTCTCTACGCTCGCTCGCTTGAACAATAAATCACTGAAGAAAAGGTGGTATAAAGCCCCCTAAGCCGCCACAGTATTATAACCCTCGGTATGCAGTTCGTTCCCTGCGGCCTTGTAACTTTGTGTACCCGAAGCGCTTACAAAATAACTTGAAATAATTTTCCTTTCGTAACTATACTCGTTTCACTTTAACTTGGCCTGAGTTGTTGTTGTTGTTCTTGTTACATCTTAGGCTCCTCTGGATGTGAACCCAGTGTTATGTTGAAGGATTGTCTGTGTTGTGGTGGTGTGGTGCAGGAAGTGAGTGGGTGTGCTGTGGTGTGGGGGTGCCACTTTGCAGTATGAGCACAGGGGATTGTATGTGTGTTATATTTTGTGTTAGTATTGTAGCAGGGAAGGTTGGTGTACTCGTGTCTCTGGGTTCGGTAGTGTCTGAAGGGTGTATGCCTGGTGGTGGCACATGAAGGATGCTGTTTGGTAGAAAGTTTTGGCTGGCTGGGGTGTCTGTGTGTTTATGTATGTGTTTGGTATAGAAAGTTTTGGCTGGCTGGGGTGTCTGTGTGTTTATGTATGTGTTTGGTATAGAAAGTTTTGGCTGGCTGGGGTGTCTATGTGTTTATGTATGTTTGATATAGAAAGTTTTGGCATGGCTGTGTCTGTGTGTTTATGTATGTGTTTGGTATAGAAAGTTTTGGCTGGCTGGGGTGTCTGTGTGTTTATGTATGTGTTTGGCAGAAAGTTTTGGCTGGCTGGGGTGTTTGTGAGTTTGTGAATGTGTCTGGGAAGTGTAGAGTCGGGTGGAGGAGGGGATATGTTGCAAAGATAATCTGTGTAGTGTTGGGCGGTTGTTCGATTTTGTTTGTGGAGAGGATGATGCAACATAAGGTTACAAAGGTGGGACGGATCTTGAGCTGAAGTGATGAACTGTGTGCCTCTCATATTCACTTGGTCTCTGACTGAAATTAGTTATGTTTCTTGGTGTAGGCTGTCAGTACTTGTGGTCTTAGTGTCTTCTGCTATCAAGGTATTGTTTTCTGTTCTTTAAAGCTCCTTCGTGTTTGTGTTGGATATGATTACGGCTCAGCTTGTGCGGCAGTAATTCACGGTTGTTTTAATGTATTACTTATAAGTGGAGGATGGAGTTGGGATGTATATGAGAGAGGGTGTGTGTGAATTAGGGGGAGTGATGCAGAATGACAGGGGACAGGGTGGCATAGAGGCCACTTGTTTGTGGCCACCTCTTACGGGATTAAGTCGTCTGGCTATAGATAGATGGATAGACAGATAGCTTATAGTTTCCATACAGTTTGCCGAGTAGTAGCGATAGTTATCACTAGAATATGATGTTAGTCACGAATGAGTGCTGTGGAAAGAATGTAGGGCTGTAGTATTGTCTACTTCTGCTACTGATCTGCCTGACATTCTGGTATGCTTTAAATAAAACTCTGTGCCAAGTTAAAGTGAAAGGCGTGTATGTTTGTGTAGGAGGAACAAGAGACAAGGAGGTATTCTGTGGCCTGTTTTCTTTGTGCTTCCTACAAGACACAGTAATAGTTATGACGGGGCATTGGTGGCAAGTTTGTGAGTCAGCACACACTTACGGCCTCTCATTATACAAGGTGGTCCATATATTACGCCACCCAGTTCTTGTGTGTTGCGGGCACGGCTCAGTGAACATTACCAGTGTCTACCCTGCATCATTATCTATTTCCCACAACCCTCTTCAGGCTTAGCTTTATAATATAGGCTTTAATTTAGGTCCACTGATTGCATGGTGGAGAATTCCCATAACCTTTTTTATGCTTAGCTGTATATCATTGTATTGTATAATCTTTTATGTCCACTGATCACACGGCTGAGCAGTAATTTGGTGAAGCGATCAGAATGTCTTAGCTCATCACAAAAGCCGTCCCCACAACACACAAGACTGCAGAGCGCAATATACTTATCACCTATATTAAGTCAAAGCCACAGTTAAAAAGGTAATGAAACAAGACAGAAAATTTAAGTTTTCATTATTAATACTTCAGTACAAAATACATTAACAGAGACAGCAATATAAAATATGCATTCAAAAGTAGCATTTGTCCACAGAACATCCTGGAGGGGAGCGACCCGACTTGCAAGGCAGATCACACCATCACCACCAGGCTTCTCTCGGCAGGTCAGGGCAGATCACCAGCAGCAGCAGCAAGTAATCTCACGGCTGGGGAAGACACGACACCCTGCCGCCGCTGCCACCGCCGCCGCCGCCACCACCACCACCACCAGGCATCTCAGAGTAGGGGAAGACACCACACCACCGTCAGGCTTCTCACGGCAGGGCAGACCAAACTTCAGCAGGGTATGACCAGTGTGGCAAGGAAGCAGCGTCAAGGCAGCAGACTCCAGCACGACCTGTGGACCAGATGTGTATTAGTTCAAATCAGTGTTAGCTTTAGTTATTTAATCTTCTATCTATCTCTATCTATTGCCAGACGCCTCAATCCCGTTTGGGGTGGCCACAAACAAATCGCCTCCAAGTCGCCCTGTCCCCCGCCATTTCACTGCCCTGCTCCCAACTCACACCCCCGTCTTTCATATACCTCTCCACCCCATCCCTCCATCTCATCCTCGGCCTCCCCCTCCACCTCACTCACATACACTCTCTTCGTCAGTCTTTCACCCTCCATCCTCTCCACATAGCCAAACCACCTCAGTGTGTTCTCATAACGCTTCCTATCACATCCACATCCACACCACAACGCTCCTTTATATCCTCATTCGTCAGCCTGTCTCTCCATGTGACTCCACAGGCTCCTCTTAAATAACTCATTTCCACTGCTCTCACTCTTGACTTGTGTCCTTTAAACAACGTCCAAGCTTCACTTCCATACGTTAGAGTTGGTATCACAATACCATGTAGTAACTTTTTCACTTCCATGCTCACTTCCCTGTTTCTTATCACTGCTTTCAAAGAACCAGCAACCTTTCTTCCCTGCTGTACCCTTTCAAGCACTTCACCCTCCAAACCTCCATCCTTACTCATCACACTACCCAAGTACTTAAACGTACTCACATTTTCCAATTCCTCACCATCCAACCTCGCTGTACATTCACTGACTTCACCTCTCTCAAAGACTATCACTTTACTCTTCCCTACATTCACCTTTAGATTCCGTTTCTTGCACACTCTCCCAAACTCATCCACCAAGCCTTGCAGCTCCCCTTCGTCTTCACTCAACAACACAGTATCATCTGCAAACAACAGTACAGGGAGTTTCCAGACACTATCCTCTTTCACCAGGGCCACTCCAACATCCACTACCCTACCTTGTACCTCTTTTATTACCCCATCCATGTACAGATTGAACAACCATGGAGACATGACACATCCCTGTTTCAACCCAACTTTCAAAGAGAAAAATTCACTTAGTTCACCATCCACACGCACTGCAGCCTTCGCACCATCGTACATACTCTTCACAGCATTCAACAACTTCCCATCTACTCCATATATTCTTAACACTTTCCACAATCCTTGTCTATCCACCCTGTCATATGCTTTCTCCAAATCCATGAAAGCCGCATACAACTTCTTTCCCTTCTCTAGAAACTTTTCCACTCAAGATCTAAGAATGAATATCTGATCTACACAACCTCTTCCCTTCCTAAAGCCTCCTGTTCTTCTCCAACTAATTTCTCTGTTCTTTCTCTAACTCTGTCAATAAGTATCCTACCATACACTTTTCCTATTATACTAAGAAGACAAATGCCCCTTTGATTACCACACACTTCTTTTTCCCCTTTTCCTTTGTACAAGGGAATAATTATACCTGACTTCCAATCCTCCGGGACTCTACCTTCCTCCCAGGCCAATCTGCACATCTTCCACATCCATTCTACTACTATCTCTCCCCCATGCTTCAGCATTTCACCACACTCTCCATCAATTCCTGGGGCTTTCCCAGATTTAACTTTCTTCATTGCTTCCACAACTTCTATCCTACTGATTTCTTCCTGTCTTCTCACCTCCCTCCTCCTCCCAGCCATTCCCCAGCCACTTATACTCGCATTACTTCCATCCTCTATGTTCAACAATTCCTTAAAGTGTTCTCTCCATCTGCTCACTTTTTCTCCCTTCTCCACTAGTAATCTACCATTTTTATCTTTCACTCCCCTGCTAACTTCACTTCCACCCTGTCTTACTCTTTTCACCTCTTTCCAGAACATTTTCTTACAGTCCCTCCACTTTACACTCAAATTCCTTCCAAATTCCTCATCCACTCTCTTCTTACTCTCTCTTACTAATCTTTTAACCTCTTTCTTTCTTTCTACATATAACTCTCTCTTCCGCCTCTCAACTTCTTCCACGCCCCTATTTCTCATCCATTCATTGTATGCTTTCTTATTTTGTGCCACAGCCTGTCTCACCTCTTCAGTCCACCACGCCGTTCCTTGCACCCCCTCCGTCTTCTCTTCCTTCCACACACCACATCACATGCTGCACATATTTCTTCTGTAAATATCCTACACACACCTTCCACGTCTCCCATCTGCTCCAATTCATATTTGCCCAATCGTTCCTCTACTTCTCTCTTATACTCTGCCTTTTTCTCATCCTCTTGTAACCTTTCCACTCTCCTTGCAACTACTCCTTCCTCTCGTCTTTCCCTTCTTCTATTCCTCCATCTTACTTGAATCCTAATTCTGGCCACCACCAAGTAGTGGTCAGAAAGTCCACTCCCCAACCTCTATACACTCTTGCATCCTTTACACATCTTCGCATCCTTTCATCCACACACACATAATCAATCATTGCCTTCCTTTCATTCAGTTCACCACCCACCCTTCTCATCACTCGCCATGTATACCTGTGGATCATTTTATGCCTGAAGAGGGTATTGGCTATCACCAACCCCCTCCCAGCACAAATGTCCACTAACGCACTCCCATTCTCATCTATCTCAGCAGGCACACCCCACTCACCAACTATTCCATCCACCTTCACATTCCCAACTTTACCATTCATATCACCAATCAAAAACACTCTCTCATTCCTTCCAAACTTTTCCATGCACACTTCCACATTTGTCCAGAACTCTTCTCTCACTCTTCTAGCACGATCTTGCGTTGGTGCATACACACACACAATCGCCCACATTTGTATTCCAACTTTCAACTTTACCCACACAATCCTTGACCCAACTGATCCATACTGTCTTATGCTACTCTTCCATCTTTTACTCACAACTATACATACTCCTTCCTTTGCCCTCTCATTCTCACCTACTCCTGCACATATACCCCATCCATACTCCCATTCTCTCACACTTTCTCCTCACCATTTTGTTTCAGTTATTCCACATACATCCACTTTCGCACCCTCAAGCACCTGGACAATCTCTCTCTCTTTCACCAATATTTTATCCAAATTTCCCATACAGGGTGTTGCATGAAATGTTTGACAAACTTCAGAAAGTTGTTCTTGGGGCAATTTTGAGTTAAGAATTGCTGCATCAACCTGGGCTAATTTCTCGTCTATTATGCTCAGGTTCTGTAGGGAATGGCAGCAGATTAGAGACTGGTATCGCAAAATTTTATCCCCTGCCACCACCACCACCAGGCCGTTTATTTTTAAATCCCCTTGTAAAACTGTAGAGATATATCGGCAGGACAGTAAATAGTGATCCTACTCTGGTACTCTGTATGGAATTTCAGAGAGAGAGATGATGATGCCACTGATTCATGGGGTTATCTTTAATTTAACAAGAAACACTTTACTTACCTCTCTATTCAGTTTGCACGAAAATTAATGTTTAAAAGACTGATAATATATTCACGAAATTTTCTTCTTAAAATTTAATAAGTAAATGTTTAATTTGAAGTGTGACGTCACTGGTGCATTATGGGAGCAACGTTGAGAGATGCTGGAGATGAGTGAAGATTTTATTCTTTACGGTGTTAGTCTACTTCTTATTATGGTAATTCTTATGCCCATGTGTTTATCAGTGTTTGCTGTCATTATCGAGAGGTGTAGTCGGCTGATGTAAGTTGTAATTATTAGCTATAAGGATGATATACGGCGGTGTGTATCTCCAGGTGACCAAGATGTCCCTTTAAACTCGAGTAAGCAGTGCTACTTAAATCCCCTGATATTCACACCATCTGTTTAGGTTTTAAGGTCGAATGTGATCCTGTACATGGGCAGGCATAGTAGGTTAATTGGCTGGAAAAAATGAGGGGATGTGTGTAAAAACTGTAATGGGTAGTTTGTTTACATCGGGGATATAAACTCCGCGAGTCCCTTTAACTCTTGCAATCCCGGTGATGCCCTTTTCAGTTTATTCATAGTGCCAGAAGGCAATTTTATTCAACTTATGCAAAGTCTCTGCTATTGCAGGAGTTCAGTGAGGCTGTGCCTAACCCCTACACTTCCAGAAGTCTATACAAAGCTAAATATAATCATGAGATGGCATAAAAAAAAAAAATCCCTGCTCTGTGAGTTAAACTAGTGAAGACTGAAGGTATTAACATGTGTAGGAGAGACACTGGATAAAGCCTGATTGGAGATATAGTATATTGAACTGGAAGGACTGCATACCTTACATCCTTCATTAACCATTGCTGCTACCTTTAAATAAGAATTATCATACTGAAGGTAATTACTAGCAGCCTTCATTAACATATTACTGTACTGTAATTAGGAGAGAGGTTTCATAAGTTGATTGGAAGTCAGGAGACAGCAGGAATATACCATTACTGTTGAGGGGGATGAATTTGTGTGTAGGCTATGATATAGGAAGCATATCTCAGAATATGGATGTACAAGGTTAATCATATCTTGTATAGTACTTACACTTTCAGATTTGATAGCTTTTCCTTTTGTAATCTTTACTGAATGATGCAATCAGTTCATGATTACACATTATATAATCTCAGACTTCATCTGTGTCATTGTAGTTGGCTCACCTTGACAAATTTTAGTCCTTCTGCTGCTTAGTTCCTGTATCTAAGTGGCAGAATAAGACAGTATTATGGTTTTGCATCCTCCCCATAGATCTTCATTGTGATTTGCATGATAATCTAGTCTTTATCTCTAGAAACAGCTCAGCATTCAAGGTGGAGAGATGCCAGGTTTTTGTCAGTTTAGGGTGGACATGTAGTCTATATGGTTTGTCTTTATTGTTTTATGTATTCATTATTATTATTATTTTTTACTGTGGATCAAATTTAGCGATTCATCTCTTCCGTTTATAAATCGGTACAACAGATAGGCTTTCATTCTCAGTTCTCACAGAAGGTATAACCAATGAGTACTGTACTGTCTTCCTGTGCAGTGTATATTTTGTCATTTGTACTCTCATTATAAGTTTCATTAAAGAATTTGTATCATATGTTTAGTTTCTGTGTCACTCAGTGTGTTAAGTTTATGTAATATATGGTTAATCGTTTAAGTCCTGCCGTTGGTTAGCAGTTAAGTTCCAGTTTTTACTTTCTCCCTTTATATAAGTAGCAACTGCTCTATATTCTTTCCATAGCACTTGTTCATGATTAGCATTAAACTGCAGGCTTAGGTATTCCAAGTAGCTCAGGAAATTTCGAGATATCTCCTCCTAAAGCGACATTAATAGGTACATGACAATTTAGTTTAGTCTGTGCATGATAGTTCAATTTCCCATTTTTTGTAACATGTAAAGAAATAAAATACAGTAGAAGTTTTAGCCGGTATTCTATGGGGGCGCGGTGGCATGGTCAGTATGGTGCTGGCCTGCTGATCAGGAGGACCCGGGTTCAAGTCCCGGTGTGATAGAGGTTTCTTTAAAATGTGGCTGAGGGAAGTTTGCGTAGCAGGCTTTCCTTAAAACCACAAGGCCCCATACTTACACTTCAGCTCACACACACCAAGACACTTACACACACTACTACATACATACACACATCAAGACACACACACACACTACTACATACATACACACATCAAGACACACACACACACAAGACACGTACATAGCCACAGCCACCTTCACACAGTAGACACACACTACTACATACATACACACATCAAGGCACACACGACACGTACACAGCCACCTTCACACAGTAGACACACCACACACACACACACAGAGAGAGGGTGGGACAGACACACCACAGGCAGACAGAGAGGGACATATACAAAACACAGGGAGTGAGAGAGGAGGGGGTTTTATTAAAAAGTCCAATTTTGGTATACCTCCTGTGGCAAAATTGATATAGCCCCCCCTTTAATATTTTTTGGATATTTTCATTTAGTGCCCCCAGGCCCCAGACCCACTCGGCTGAACCAAATTGTCTGGCGTCAGCTGGAACATGATATACCAGAGTTATGCCGGTCATGTGGGGGTTAATGGTGACAGTGTAGTAACTGTCAGGCTCCTATGACTCACTCAGCCGAACAAAATCGTCTGTCAGCTGGAATGGAATACTAGAGTTGTCCCAAGCACCAGAGGGTTAAGAATCTTAACCCTCTGGTGCTTGGGACAACTCTAGTACCCCATTTCAGCTGACTCAGACGATTTTATTCGACTGAGTGAGTCATAGGAGCCTGACAGTGTCAATACCGTCACCATTAACCCCCTCACGACCGACATAACTCTAGCATCATGTTCCAGCTGACGCCAGACAATTTGGTTCAGCCGAGAGAGGATCCTAGGATCCTGAGAGACACTATAACATCACAAACAAAATACAAAATGCCTTCCCTCCATCTTGAACGTACTATAATTCATTTACATTAAGTAAGCTCGTATTTTCGTATTTTTGCAGCTTATTTCATGTATCTTAGTTAAAAGAAAAAATACTACGAGCCGGTGAATAAAACCAACACTTGTAGACGAAGACTATAATTACCAAACAGTTTCGGTGGACACTGCCACCATCTTCAGTGGTCAAGATAGTGAGAGGGAGTGACATACTGACCATACAAGGGTTCCTTTTTATGCCTGTGTGTGTGTGTGAAGGGTGGGGTAAAGGTGAGGTGGGGTGGGTGGTAGATGCGGGGATTAACCAAGGGGGATTTTGGGGGGACATTATCGACAATAGGTGTACCTATCTGACCTTACTTGTGTCGTAGCAGGAAGGGACATGTCTCTTCCTGCTACGACACAGGTAAGGTCAGATAGGAATTACACCTGACCTGTCCGGTAATGTCCCCCAAAAACTCCCCCTTGGGTTAATCCCCGATTACAATCTACCCCACCCCACCTCACCTTTACCTCACCCTTTCACACACACACAGGCATAAAAAGGAACCCTTGTATAGTCAGTATGTCACTCCCTCTCACTATCTTGACCACTGAAGATGGTGGCAGTGTCCACCGAAACTGTTTGGTAATTATATTCTTCGTCTACAAGTGTGGGTTTTATTCACCGTCTTTGATTATCACGCAAGAGTGATTCATCCAGCCAATACTACGAGCTCTGTATCTTTTCATAGCCCTTCTTCGTGACTAGCATCGTATTCTAGTTATCTATAGTTACAACTGAGCATTCAAGTTGGAGGGATCACAACTTTAAGCAATTACAGTAAACAAACAAACAAAAAGCAAGTGTCGTCCTCTTGACCTCTCGTCTTCGCAGGAATGCAGCGGTGGCGCCATCTTGTGCGTGGAATGCGTGAAGTGCAGGCTCTTGAGTGGAAGGAGCACGGAGCCACGGGAGACTTAATAATATTCGCTAGTCAGCCAGTCTAGAAGCCTGGGACATTTGCCTGAAATAATAATAATAATAATAATAATAATAAAAAACAACAAAACCAGTCATATACATAATTCAATATCTTAGTCACTCGATCTGTCCATTCCGCCCCTTCAGTACGAGGACGCATTTCTGTAAGCTATTTTTTCTAACATGGGAGGTTCGATACGTTTGATTGAGCCTATCCATAAGACTCCTAAAGCTGAGTAAATGCCTCTGAAAGTTGCAAAATATAAAATATAAAACGTCTATATGATATAAAAACCTTTGTTCACCTCCGGGACTCGATCTGTGGCGCCTAGAACAAGTGCTGACGTCATGTTTACACTTTGCTACCTTTAGACGATTTCCTGGAGCTTAAAGAAACCCTCTCGGGATGATGGGACAGACACAATAACCCCTTCAGACAGAGAATGACTTAGTTACTTTGTTCTAGGTAACCGGACGATTTTATTCAGCTTAGGAGATCCCCTCGTAGTGAAGGGGTTGATGGTGACTGTATCTAACCCCTCCAGTACGAAATTTCTCTCCAGAGTTGAAGAAAATCGTCTGAAGGAAGAAAGATGAAAATGGAAAAAAGTGTTAATGTGGACAATGAGTTAGATAAGACTGGTTTGGTTAAGGTAGGGTAGGGATGGGACGGTTGTGGCAGGGTGGGGTAGCGTTGGGTCGGTTATGGCCGGGTGGGGTAAGGTTGGGTTAGTTTTGGCAGGACGGCGTAGGATTGGGCCGGTTTTGGCAGGGTGGGGTAGGACTGGGTCGGTTTTGGCAGGGTGAGGTTAGATTGGGCTGATTATGCCGAGGTAGGGTAGGGATGGGTCGGTTATGGCAGGGTTGAATAGAGGTGGGTCGATTACGGCAGGCGAGGGTAAGCATGGGTAGGTTATGGTTGCGTTGGGGAGGGTAGGATAGGTTATGGCAGGGTAAGATAGGGCTGGGTGGTGGTGGGTTGGGCTGGGTAGGGTAGTGTAGGGCTGGGTAGGGTAGGGTAGGCTGAATCAGGGTAGTGTAGGGTACAGAAGAGAGGTGGGTATAACTGCCGTTTAGTTCCGTCATATCCAACGCCTATTTCACTCAGTTATACTACACTGTCTCATCAAATTTGGGGCGATCTTCTCTACGATTTTTGTTCTTCTCCGCTTAGTTCAGTCCTTTAGTTCATTCATGACCCTTGGCTTTCCTTTTTATTTTTTTTTTTTTATGTGGTGGAGCGCAGGTGCACGAGGCTAGACCACCATAAGTCCAGAATATTTAAGGGTAGGCCACCAAACTACGCCCTGGTAACGTCTACACGTCAAAACATCTGTCCACCTCTGGGACTTGAACTGCGGAGCGCTGGACGCTGAGCTCCCGGTCTGCGGATGTCACTTTTACACTTTGTTAGCTTCTGACGATATCCTACAGCTTCAGAAAACCCTCTTAGGATGACGGGACAGAATCATGTAACCCTTCAGACCAAGAACGATTTATTTACTTTGTCCTAGCTGACCGCACGATTTTATTCAACTTAGGAGATCCCCTGACAGAGAAGGGGTTGATGCTGGCTGTATCTAACCCCTCAAATTCAAAATTCCTCTCCAGAGCTGAAGAAAATCGTCTGGAGAAAGAATGAAGAAAACTGAAGAAAGTGTTAGAGTGAAAAATGAGTTAGATAAGATTGGTTTGGTTAGGGCAGGGTAGGGTTGGGTCGGTTATGCCAGGGTGGGGTAGGGTTGGGTCGGTTTTGGCAGGGTGAGGTAGGACTGGGATAGTTTTGGCAGGGTGGGGTAGGACTTGGATGGTTTTTGCAGGGTGGGGTAGGATTGGGTCGGTTATGGTAGGGATGGGTCGGTCTTGGCAGGGTGGGGAAGGGCCGGGTCGGTCTTGGCAGGGTGGGGTAGGGCCGGGTCGGTCTTGGCAGGGTGGGGTAGGGATGGGTCGGTCTTGGCAGGGTGGGGTAGGAATGGGTCGGTCTTGGTAGGGT
>NW_027644775.1:37500-55000 GCF_032717465.1 Coenobita brevimanus | reverse complement strand
TGTGTGTGTGTGTGTGTGTGTGTGTACAGTCATGCGTGTGCCTGCACATCTCACCGCAATGCTCCGCCAACACCCACAACACTTTTCTCCTTAATTTCTTACCACAGAGAACTCTTACATTCCTGGATCTTTTCAAAAACTTGGTTCGACGTCGTTCTTACATATTATGAAGGAAAAAAAGGTAACTGTTGATATAAATGTTCGTACAAAAACATTATATATAAACTGCGGGAGATATATTCTTTTCACTTTCACTTGGCCCAGATTTTCGTTCTTTTGCAGCTGATTTCACGTAGTTCAGTGGCAGAAAGTACAATGCTATGGCTCTACAACCTTGCCTCAGCACATCTTCGTGACCAGCATCATCTTCCAGTGTTCATCTATTGCTACAACTCAGCATTCAGGACGGAAATAGGGGAGTTTTAGGCCAAGTTAGAGTAAAAAGAGTATAGTGGACAATATTCATAGTCTTGCCTTGGTTAGAGTGTGGCTTGGTTAGAGTGTGTTACACACACACACACACACACACACACACACACACACACACACACACACACACACACACACACACACTCCTTTCCCCACCATCAAGTCCTACCTTAGAATACTTGTGTGTGTGTGTGTGTGTGTGTGTGTGTGTGTGTGTGTGTGTGTGTGTGTTTTTGAATAGTCACCCAACCAGAGAAAGAGAGAGAGGCCGTTGACTGTGTGTGTGTGTGTGTGTGTGTGTGTGTGTGTGTGTGTGTGTGTGTGTGTGTGTGTGTTTTAAGTCACCCATCGAGAGAGAGAGAGAGAGAGAGAGAGAGAGAGAGAGAGAGAGAGAGAGAGGAGTGGAGGGAGTGGCTGGGGACGAGAGTCAAGGAGACGGGCTGGGGACGCGCCAGACGAGAGAATATGATACGTCAGGCGCGTCCCCAGCCCGTCTCTTCTGGCCTCTCGTCCCCAGCCACTCTGTTTGTCTGTCTGTCTCTCTGTCTCTTTCTGTCCATCTGTCTGTCTGCCTGTCTCTTTCTGTCTATCTGTCTCTTTCTGTCTGTCATCTTGTAACAGACATTTATATTCACTGAAGGAACGATCGAATCAGTGTCAATGACGAGAAACTTTCAAACACCTCTTCCTCAATTATTTATTTCGCCGATTACCTCCTCTTTTATGCTGTTAATATCCTCTGAATAATGAAAAAAAATCTGCATACTTATAATTCAGTATAGCAGGTTTGAAACAGCCTCCAAAACCACCGAAACTGCGAGCCTTGAAGAGAATGCAAGATCTGTGACTGGCTTTACCAGTTACCTCTCACGGCCTTGATCTGGCGTGAAGCTGGAATGGTAGTGAATGGTATTAATGGCCTACCCATTCTACATAATAATGCACTGATCCTTTCAATAGTTACATCCACTCTTTCTTGATTAGATTTGTTCCAGTCAGGACGCTCAATATTTTCATGCAAACACTGAAACGTGAAATGACTTATGAGGCAAATTTTGGACAGATGTGCCATTTTTAAAAGTTAAATGGCATAAGCTAGTGTCAGGCAGGTATTTCAGAACAACCTTATAACAAACCATTCGATTTAAAAATAGTTCACACCATCTAAAAGGAAATTTATCTTTCTATCAGGCATCAATATTTGAAATTTGTCTCTTTGATAGTATGTGTTCACAGGCGCATAAACTGACGAATGCTGATCTAATACTGTTGTATCAGTTATTCCAATATACTTCAGGACGAAATATCCACCATCAAAATATCACCACCACCACAACCACCACCACCACCACACTCACTGCCACCACCACACGCACTGTCGCCACCACACTAATTACCACCACCACTCTCACTACCAATACCACACTCATTATCACCACTTCACGCATTACCACCATCAAACCCACTATTACAACTACCACCACCAGCACCACTACCACACTCACTACCACCATTATACCTGCACCATCACACCCACCAACACTCCCACAGCTACCACCACACCCACAACGACCAACACACCCACAACTAACACTATACACACTACCACTGCACCACACCAGCTATCACCACACTGCCATACCACTACCACCACACCCGCTATCACCTCCATCACACCACTACCACCACACCCGCTATCACCACCACCACACCACTACCACCAACACTTCACCTACAGCTTCTACCACCATCACTATCTGCCACCACGCCCACTATCACCAGCATCATCATATAACTAAAGCTCTCAGCATAATCCTCTACTGATGAAGGAGCTTGCCTTGATAAAACCATGATTATTATATTAACTAATCATCTTTGATATTTTCGCGTTATCCACACGAATTAACACATCAGGCTTCAGTTATGGTGTTAAGTGTCTTTCTTAACAATCCTGAAAGTTACTCTCTTAAAATCCCTGGCCATGCATTGAAATTTATTGTAGTATCAAGAATTAGCAGATGTGTAGATATATGTACAAGCTTGACAGAGACTGTTTTTGGTTTCCCGCGGGATTCCTTCATTTGCATTAACATTCCGTTTGTGTACATGTTTCCTAGTACGTTGAACAGTTAGACTTGTCGCATAAGGTGACAGTAAATAATAAACATGAGTTGTCTTGATGGGCAGCATATTTTCTTTATGAAAGAATTACAGAGGATGAACGAACTCAGGACTGACTCTCTTATATTATATAGCCGATCAAGTTCTTGCCCTTTTTATACCTCCTAACTTCAGAAGCATAGCCAGAAGGGTGGTGGAGGTGGACCTGGTCACCCTTGAAATATGCCTGGCCACCCCACTGCCCACCTCAAAATACCTTTTTTAAACAAAACTCATTGGGCGATCTCACATCAGGTCGCCCAGCCCTTGATCACCCCATATTTTACTTCCTTGCTTCGTTCATGCCTTGTTTATTACTTGCTGGTTTGTCAGTATTTCAGTACTCAAGCCAATCTTTTCGGAGACATTCCCACCCTCTGTCCCGACTTCATTAGCCCCTGACTCCTGACTCCATGTTCGTTATAGTACTCCCCCCCCCATCTTCCCTATATACTCCTGAGAGAAGCAATTTATGTTACGTTGCATTATATGGCTATGCTACCTTATCAGCGATAGCCTATTTTGTTGTAATATACTCATTCCTAACAGGTTTGAAGGGACATGGTACTTTAGAGTGTCGGGCCTTGAGCTGAATGGTAAATCCACAATAATGATCATATTCAAACACCGATGTCCCTAGGAAGTACTCGTATTAATGATGCGGTGGGAATGTGTGTGTGTGTGTGTGTGTGTGTGTGTGTGTGTGTGTGTGTGTGTGTGTGTGTGTGTGTGTGTGTGTGCAAGCTATTCCCTCACTAAACATCAGAATTATGACGGAGGCGGTAGGGAGGGCTAAACATGTAAATAAGATGTGTGAATTATCGTCGAATAAAGGATGTTAAAGAACTGACAACTGGTAAAGATGGATGTACGCTGTATGACATGGATTTCACCCCCTTTTAAAATTGGCAGTCGACCCATTTTTCTCCATCCCAGAAAATTTACTGGATAATATTCACTTTTTGGGCGGATCATCACATTTCTGGAGAGCAGGTGAGAAATTCCAGGGTTTTGAATGATAAATATGACCCACATCATTTTACACTGCATCCATAGTTCTGCTGCTGCACCGATTGCCTCCTCCTACACCTGGATTCTTTCAGTCTCATACACCAAAGGGATAAAGGCCCAGAAGGGTGATTCTGTGTGTGTGTGTGTGTGTGTGTGTGTGTGAACAGATGGACAGACAGATATAGATAAAGATATATAAACACACACACTGCGGAACAAAAACTACCAGTCAGGATACAAGAAAAGAAAAAATCGATCTTGCCTGTCAGGGAGTGGAAAGGGGGAAGGGGAGAGTCGTGTAACCCCCCCCCCTCCCTTCTCACCTCGGGATAGGAACCTGAACTGTATGCGCTAAATGTGTATTCGCAGATTTTAAGTGATTTGCCCAGAATAAAAAAAAAAAAATCTTACATATTCACCAGTGGAAGTGAGCCCTTCCCTCGAAAGCCAAGTTAAATTACCAGTGCATAATAATGATGATGACACTGTGTTCATTACCATCTAACACCCACGAGCCAACTCACGCCTTCAGACAATGTGGCGGAAGTAAGTTTATTTACCAAAGCAATTAAAGTTACGACCTTCACACCAACTCCACCACCACCACCACACATACTTGGAGAGGTTTGCGTGTGTGTGTGTGTGTGTGTGTGTGTGTGTGTGTGTGTGTGTGTGTGTGTGTGTGTGTGTGTGTGTGTGTGTGTGTGTGTGAAAATAAGGAGGAGAAATAAGCGCCCAAGCCAATCATCATCATCATCATCACCTCAATCTTAACTCTCACCTAGAGGTGTGAGTGGCTTACGAAAACGAATTTAGAAAGGAAAACACAGCAGCATGACAACCCATCAACATAACACCCACTACATCGAAACCCACTCCTGAACTCCCTCGCCACTCGTATCAGTGAAAAACTCTCGCATGGAGGGGGGAATGCGACCAAAATATCCACGCTGGCCTCAACAATACCTGAAGTTGAGTCGTTCGTCATTCTTATGGTCACAAACTTTGCAAATAAAGTAAACATTCAATTTTGCTGGGTGACTCCATTACGTGGATGAGGTGATATTGAGACAAGTCTGGTGTACGTCTGTGGTCAGTGTGAGAGTTGTTCTGCAGAGCGTTTGAAAAGGCACTGTGAGAGAACAAACTATTATACATTTCACACACTTCCAATACACACACACACACACACACACACACACACACACACACACACACACACACACACACACACACACTGCCATACCACAAGCACCTGCCACTACACTGCCACACCTCACAGATACCTCACAGTCACACCTCACATTACCACATCTCACACACACACTACAACTCGACACACAATCATACTTCAAACTACATTGCCGCAGACTGCCACACCTCACGCACACCTCACCACAACACATCCTACCACATCTCACACACACACACCACACTACCACACCAGACACGCCACACCACACAATGCCACACCACACACATGCCTACTACTATCCTCCCCGATAATTAATAGTCCCTAGATACAGAGATTTTTTTTTTAATACAGTCGTCTTCAATGCCTTAGTGAATTTTCTTCCTATTGACGAAATGGTGATTTGAGTCATACATTATATTCGTAGTTATTTACATGAGCTTTGTATGGTGGATGAGAAGGTGGGGCTCTATGGATAAGGTGCCTGGCTAGGAGCATGCCACACTAGATACTTCCATGCCACGCTCATTACCTGAACCACACCTGACAATCGCACTTAATGACACCTTCCATCTACAGCACTGAGACTTTTCTAAACGATTATGTACTTCCAGGTAATTTCATTTAGCTAATGGCAGACTTCTCGGAGTTAAGAGGGTAAAGAAATCTGTGTGTAATGCCATCATAACAAGTCATCACTTTGAGGTGGAAGAAAATAATCTGATGATAGCAATAATAAAATAAAAATGCATTACTGTACTCAACGAATGAGAGAGAGAGAGAGAGAGAGAGAGAGAGAGAGAGAGAGAGAGAGAGAGAGAGAGAGAGCAATAAATACCATACCACTTCTCGTTCCTCAGGGCCGGACAGATAACTTTTCCATTTATTTCGAGGGCAAGGTTACTGATCCAATTAAACCACACTGAGTAGTCAGCATTTAGGAATTTTATTGTGGCCTCAGGGTCTCTGGACTTGGGGTAATATATTGGTTATTTTATTGGCCATTATATGAGGCAATTACTAGTTTTATTATATACTTTCTGATGTATTCTTGTTCTTTTTCTTATCTTTTTTTCTTTCTACCTATTTCTTCTTCTTATCCTCCTCCTTGGGTCACATGTTGCTGTGGATGGAAGAATAGATGCAGAAGTGAAGTTTAGAATAAATGAAGTAGGAAAGGTGCTGGGAGGAATGAAAAAAGTGTTTAGATGTCGTTCGCTTAGAATGGATGTAAAGAGAAGGCTGTATGAGGGTGTTGTGGTACCGACTGCATTATATGGGGCTGAAACATGGAATATGGGTGTAGCAGAGAGGAAAAGCTTGAATGTAATGGAGATGAGGTGTCTGAGGAGTATGTGTGGAGTGACGCGTATGGATCGAGTGCGAAATGATGAAGTGCGAAGGAGAACTGGAGTTGTTCGGGAGATGGCTGGTAGAGTTGATTAGAGGGTGTTGCGATGGTTTGGGCATATGGAGAGAATGGATAATGAGCGATTGGTGAAAAAGATAACTAGATCTGATGTGAGAGGTGTAAGGCTGAGAGGAAGACCACGAATAGGATGGATGGACAGTGTGAAGAGAGCGCTGGATGCGAGAGGGATGTCTGTTGAGCAAGGAAGAGTGGCTGTGCGTGACAGAAATAAATGGAGAGAAATTGTGAATGAATAAGTGATGACGCAGTCCTGAGGGGATATTCTCCCGCATTTGGTCTGATCAGCTAGTCAGGTCAGGTGCGGGTAAGGGGATGGGTCTGTTATGATGTGGCAGGGGTAAACCAGCTCTGCTGTCGGGCCCCGCTGCGGATGTCACTGATTGCATTGCGCAGTTGACCCTTGTGTGGTGTGGTGCGGTGAGGATCTGTCCGTTCTCCCCTTTGGGGCTAAGATGCGAATGATTGTGTTTGAATGGATGAGTAAATGGGGAGTGTGTCGTCCTGTCACGGCTACCTCCCTTTCCTTGGGGGAAGCAGCCTAGGTATATAGATAGATAGAGCCTCCTCCTCCTCCTCCTTCTCTTTTTTCTTCTTCTATATCTTTATCTTCTTTTTTCTAGTCCTATTTTTCATTATCATCTTTTCTTCACCTTTCCCTTCCTCCTCCTCCTCCTCCTCCTTAATTGAGTCGTCATGATATAGCCTTTTTATTATCGCTCTTTGACTTTGATATATATTGCCTATTCCTCATTGCAATTAAACACACACACACACACACACACACACACACACACACACACACACACACACACCGTCACCCTTAGGAAGCTCATATCATCTACCTGTTTTTTCTTTTCTTCATCTTGTTTTTCTTTCTGTTTCTTAAGTTTGTCATTATTATAACAATCATCGTCAGTGTTCCTGTCATCTTCATCATTATTTTCGTCACCCTCATCTTCAATCTTATCCTCCTCCTCCTCCTCCTCCTCCCCATCATCATCATCATCATCACCACCAGCATCTCCGTCGTCGTTCTCCGCTCCATCCCTCCCTCTCTCCCTCCCTTCCTTCCTCCTCCTCCTCCTCCTCCTCCTCCCCATCATCATCATCATCATCACCACCAGCATCTCCGTCGTCGTTCCTCCGCTCCATCCCTCCCTCTCTCCCTCCCTTCCTTCCTCCTCCTCCTCCTCCTCCTCCTCCTCCTCCTCCTCCTCCTCCTCCGTTGTTATATCATCACAATAATGACTATACTCAGCTGTAAGTTATTACGCAATCACTCCCACAACTACCACCAACACAACCACCACCACCACAACCACTACCACCACAACCACTACCACCACAACCACTACCACCACAACCACTACCACCACAACCACTACCACCACAACCACTACCACCACAACCACTACCACCACAACCACTACCACCACAACCACTACCACCACAACCACTACCACCACAACCACTACCACCACAACCACTACCACCACAACCACTACCACCACAACCACTACCACTACAACCACAACCATCACTACCACCACAATCACCACAACCACTACCACCACCACTATCACAACGACCACCACCACAACCACCATCACAATGCCCACCACAACCATAACCAACCACAAGCATTACCATCATCCCCACCAACACAACCACTACAACCACCACAATCACTATCACCACCACCACAACCACCACAAAGCCATATTCAGTCAACAGTTCCCAGTAGCCACACGTGAAGCACCGAAAGAGTTCAATTTGTATTTTTTTTTAAGAGACAAAATGAAAAAATAAAACGTTGTATATATATTGCTCCATTCCACCTACCTAGAGAGAGAGAGAGAGAGAGAGAGAGAGAGAGAGAGAGAGTAAACCACTGGATATATGAATGAATACAACAATATATATATATATTATGTTATGGTGACTGATAAAAAAGATGAAATTGAATATTATATCACTGCACATCACAACCATAACGACTACCATACAAATACTACCATTCAACTATAACTACTATGATCCTACTATTCAACCATCTCACACCCACCACCATGACCACCACCACCACCACCATCGCAAAGTTACAGCAACCAAGACCACACAACTAAAACCACAACCACTACCATATAACCACAACTACCACCATACAACCACAAACACTACCATACAACCACAATCATCACCTTACACCCACAGATAACCAATACCACAACCATAACAACCACAAACAATATGAAGTTACACCGACAACCATAATGAAGAGGAAGGAGGAGGAGGAGGAGGAGGAGGAGGAGGAGGAGGAGGAGGAGGAGGAGGAGGAGGAGGAGGAGGAGGAGGAGGAGGAGGAAGAGGAGGAGGAGGAGGAGGAGGAGGAGGAGGAGGAGAATAAGAGTGTCTCTCTCTTCGATCTTCAGGGTACACTATATAGGCCACTGGTAGTGATAGTTTGACATTTACCTCTCCCCTCTTTCTCTCTTCCTCTCTCACTTTCTCTCTTCTTTCTCCTCCCTCTGACTCCTTCCTCCCAGTCTCTCTTCATCCGTCTCCCTACCCCCCTTCCCTTTACGACCCCCCCTCCCATTTCTCTCCCCACCTTACTCTCCTCTGTGTCTTCCTTCTGCCCCCTTTCCCCCTGACTTCCTCTCGTTTCTCTTCTCTGTCTTCCTCCCATCCTTCTCTTTCCCCCTCCCCCTCCCCCCCTTTCTCTTCTCTCTTTCTTCCTCTTGCCTCCCTCTCCTCTCTCCCTTCCTCCTCCTTCCCTTTCTCCCCACTCCTCCTGTTCCTTCTCTTTCCCTTTTCCCCTCCCCCAGCATCCCACCCTCCTCCTCCTCCCAGTGTCACTTCCCTCCTTACCTCCACCTCTCCTCCCATCTCCCTCCCTTCCCTTCTCCCTATCCCGTCTCTCCCTCTCCCCTCCTCTCTTTCTCCCTCTCTCCTCTCCCCCTCTGTCGTCCTTACCTTTCTCTCTGTTGGTCCCATTTCCGTCTTCCTCCCTTCTCCCTATTTCACTTCCCTTCTCATCCCCTTACTGATCTGTCGCCTCCAAAGATACGAACTACAGATTACGTACAAATTAAAAAATAAATAAATAAATTGTGTATGGCCATGAAGAAAGCGTAAATCACTTGAAATATTAAAAAAAAAAAATAAATACTCCACACGCCAAACTACAAGAGATGTTGAAACGTGTTTATATAGAATTAAATACTGACTGGATGTTTAGCGACCTTCAAATGGAGCCCAGAATGATCTTAGGATAATTGTAAGTCTCATATGTTTTCTTCTCTCTCTCTCTCTCTCTCTCTCTCTCTCTCTCTCTCTCCTTCCAGTACCGGTAAATGATATAAGTTTGGTCAAGACATCATTATGAGAGGTGATCACACCCACTGACTCTTCCTACCAGCCCTGAAATACTTCTTTTCATGATTATTTAAATTTTACGATGAAGAAAATGCTATTAAACACATCCCACCAAAACATAACACTTTGCTGTTCACGCTGTTGATTTTTTACAGCATCTTTTTGTCTGTTTGTCGTTGCAAAGACATGAAAGTTAATGTTGCTTGAGAGAGAGAGAGAGAGAGAGAGAGAGAGAGAGAGAGAGAGAGGTTAAATAAGAACACGTGGAGACGTGGTAGGCCGACACACACGCAGCTGCAAAGAGAGAGAGAGAGAGAGAGAGAGAGAGAGCCAGCTGGCCTAGACTCAGGAGCGTCAGTCCTGCCGCGACGGACAGAGGGTGTAGGTGTGGGTACCAGCTGCGGACGTGGACGTAGCAACACTGATCATCCAGGGGTGACTAAAACAAAGTGGAAAAGTGGCGAGCCAAAGTGACTGGAAGCTGAGAATAATCGTCAGGTGAGGGCGAGAATAAGGCACAGAAGAGGTTGGCATGCACGACTCTGAGAAAAGTTGGCGAGTGAAACAGGGCTGAAATTATGAGACAAATGGTGAGCGCAGTTAATCCTGAGACAAGTGATGAGCGCAGTTAATCCTGAGACAAGTGATGAGCGCAGTTAATCCTGAGACAAATGATGAGCGCAGTTAATCCTGAGACAAGTGATGAGCGCAGTTAATCCTGAGACAAGTGATGAGCGCAGTTAATTCTGAGACAAATGATGAACGCAGTTAATGAGAAACATTGAATGCAGTTAATTTTGAGACAAATAATGAGCGCAGTTAACAGAGACAAATGATGAGCGCACTTAATTATGAGACAAACGATAAGCGCAGTTAATTCTGATCGGATAAAAACTTGTTGGGGAAAGACAGACTTTGAGACAGAAGTGGTGAGGCAACAGAGCTGAGGAATATCGCGCGAGGGTTGCCAGGATTAGGTGTCATAATTATAAGCTCTTAATGACAAAAAGGTCACCTAAACCACCACAGCTCTACCTAAAGCTGACAAAAGCCTTCTGAAAGGAAATACGGATGTGATGAGCGTAAATAATTCAGTCTGGGGAAGTTGGGCGGGGGAGGAATGAATAAATGAAAACTGGTGAGGGTAATTTATTTTAAGCTAAGGACAGCTACTCGAGGACGAGTGAATAAGATGCAGTAGTAAGCACAGGTGATTACTTCTCGCAATTATCCAGCCTCAGGTGAGAAAATCGCCATGTGTTAGAAAGGCCTACATACGTCTGTGCAAATTATTACCTCAAAGTTCATTAAAAGTTTGCCTTCCTAGCACCAACCGACTATACACTAGAATTAAAACACCAAACAAACATATTAAACTATTGTGTTCTAACTTTAGTGATTATTAGAGATCGATGTAAATATTTAGCTTCCTCAGAGTGACATAAGAACACTTTTTTTTCTGAATTACTACCAAGTTTAAAATACATTCCTCTAAGTATTCATTTTTTCATCTTTCTTTTTTTTTACTTTTTCTATTAATCCCTTGACTTCAATGGTGTTTTTCATTTTATTCTTGCTCTCTTCTCAAGTTTCTTTAGCCTTGGGGAGACGTCTTGAAAAGGAGAGACAGATAGACTCTTCCTTTACTCATTCACCGTAAGAGGTCTGCCAAGAACTAAATAAAATCGTCTGGAGGCAGCAAGAATTAACCAAGAAAATAAGATCATTGGACTGATTAGGTTAAGTCCTCAGTAAATTAAATATAAAAAACCCTATTAAACTTTCAGGATTATCTATGAAGTTACGTTGCCAATTTTCCTCCGTTTACAACATCAGTTAATTAAAAAGTTGTGATACTACAGAGCTCATCCCTTACCTATTATGAGAACCACCTGTAATTAGCCAGCAGGATCGCACACATGCATTAATATACTAAACATTAAGTCTTTGGTATTTGGAGCTATGGGGATTCTAGTCCTTTCAATCACATGACATTTTTCCTGTTCTTGTTATCATCATTCGTGTATATTCAGCTCTGGGGCGATTTTTCGAACCTGAGGAGTTAAATATAGTCTTCATTAACCCCTTCACTGCAACAGGTCTGTCTTAAGCTGAAAAAATCGTCTGGTGGCAGTATAAATAAACCAAGAAATCCCCCATCACACTGAGGAGCTTAAACTAACAGGTAATGAGGCGGACAAAACCCTATCATTCTCTTAAGTTTTCCGTGCCTGTAATTTATGCACTATCGCCTGACTGTTCCAAAGCATTGTCTGTTTGTTTCTGTGTTACTTAGAGGACTATGAAGAGCTTAACTTTCTCAAAATAGCTACAGGTCTGGGCATAATTTACTGCATCATTCGCATCCCTGAAACTGACTACAGCATCACACAACTGCTTGAACGTATTGTCTGCTAATTTTTGTGACATTTAGAGAGTCAAGACAAGTTCAACCTTCTCAAAAATACAAAAATATATATATGAATAAAAACTGGTAGGTCAGCGTTATATATTAGTTTAGGGTAACTTTTAAAAACAAAGTCCATTATAAATTACATAAAATTTGCTTACTGAAAATCCATTGCTAGTTACAAGGCTGATCTGTCAGTTGGCACGACTTTTCAGTAATTCTTCTATGGAAAAAAATGCGATATTATGGAATCCCAAATCCAGAATCACAAACAAACTTACGATCAATTCCCTGTCGTAACTATATTTTCGTAGCAGGGACAAGAAAAGGAAAGAACAAATTTCCCTTGTAGCTCCTAGAGAGAGAGAAAAAAAAAAAGTCCTGGAAACGTGGGGAAAATTATCGTAACTTTTTATATATATATATTTTTTTTATAACGAACAAGGAAACGGTAGTATAGAATTTCCCATTTCTCTAGTTCTTCCTGCAAAAAAAAAAGAATCTAAATTACGACAGGGAATTAATCGTAAATAATATCCACAAATCCCACCCAAACTTTTAATACGGATTGTCTGTAGTGATATGCTAGATATAAACATAATTTCCAGCAATATTTACCTACTGGAAACAATTGCCATGAAGTATTAATGTATCAAGTATTATCATGAAATTCAGCGGTTCATGATGAATTATGTCTCCTTTTATTACAGATGTCGTAATATGCAAAACACAATCTTCTGCATCATTTCCGTGTTTTGTAATAACTGCATTACCGTATCAAGTACACACACCAATCTTTCTTTCTCTGCTAACTTTTGCGGCATTTTTAAGCATCATGACTTTAGCTTTCTCAGATTTGTGATGGGGCAGAGACAGACGTAATTCTCTGCATCATTTTCCCCGTCAAGTTATTACAGCATTGCTCAGATCCACCAATGTATTGCCTGCTATTCATTACCAAGTTTAAAAAATGAACCAACCTTTTCTTCTACTAACTTTTGCGACATTTTAAACAGATCATGATTTTAGCTTTGACAAACTGGTTCCTTTCTTTAAGTTACTACAGCACTGCACAGACCCACTAACGTATTCCCCGTTAGTTATTACATAGTTTATTGACAGCCTTAGATTTCTCGAATAAACTTACGGTGGGATAAATGCAAAGAATATTTTCGGTATTATCCCAGTTTGAAGTTATTATAGACACAAATGCAGCAAAATATATCCTGCGACTTTGTGTGTGTGTGTGTGTGTGTGTGTGTGTGTGTGTGTGTGTGTGTGTGTGTGTGTGACAGAGAGAGAGAGAGAGAGAGAGAGAGAGAGAGAATCCTTTCCCCCTCGCAAGGACACAAAGACTACCAACCCCCAAGCGTCTGAATCAAGCCCTTGTTAATAATAACAATAATAATAATAATAATAATAACAATAATATAAATAATCACAGTATCAAACAAATAGAATTACATTATTTTCCATTAACTTTTTGTGACATTAAAAGTCCAATTTGACAAGCTTAACCCTCTCAAAATAACTAACTGAGATGTGGTATACGCGAAACCTAATTATTTAAAAAAATCTCGCGTTTGGAAATAATCGCAACATCGCTCAGCTGCAACAATGCATTTCACGCTACCCTTCATGATATTAGAGTGGCGTGCTGTGATGAGAGTGTATTTACAGTGCCAGCGGGAGAGTGTGGGGTGGTGTGGGAAGACAGAGAAGTGTGGTGTGGTGTGGTGTGGTGTGGTGTGGTGGTGTGAGAAGAGAGAAGGATGGTGTGGTGTGGTGCGGTGTGGTACATTTCAGTGACATGGCAGTGATTGATGTAACGTGAAACTGTTGTTTCCGCAATTAACAGAATTGTGGTGTGGTGGTGTGTGTGGTTTGATGTCATAATGGTTTTGGTGTAGTGTGGAAGTGGTAAATGAGCTGCTGATGTGGTGGTGGTGGTATGGTAGTTGTCGTTTTAGCGTGGAGATGGTGTTGTGTTGTGTGGCATCATGGTGTGGTGTGGTGTAGTATGATAAATGTGTTGCTGATGTGGTGCCGTGTGGTGTGGTGCTGTGTGGTATCGTGGTGTGATGGTACTGTGGTGCTGTGTGGTATGGTGTGGTGGTGGTCTGGTGGTAGTTGTGGTATTAATGTGAAGTGATGGTAGTGAACGTGATGCTGGTGTGGTGTGTTCTTGTATTAGTGTCGTGTGGCATATACCAGTGACACGAGACAGGCTGGTATTACGCTAACTTGTTATAACAGTAGGTTCTGTATGATTTTGTTGAGGTGTAATTATTATTGTTACTTTATTATTTATTTATTTATTATTATTATTATTATTATTATTATTATTATTATTATTATTATAGTATTTACTGTTGTTATTGTTGCTGTTCCTGTCCTTGTTGTACTTATATCATCGCCATCATCATTATAGCCACAAGTCAAAAACCCAAATGATTATACCACAGGGCGAAAAAACAAACGACTCCAGCCAGGAAGAAATTCAGAAACAAAATAAACGACAAGTAAGAACAACAAAAGTTAACGAAAACACTTATTGTCATCTGAGATGCTGAATCATGAATTGCTGAATATTTTTAGGGACAGCGCTGAATAACCCACAATAAAATGGGACGATGCACGTAGACAACAAAGCAGGCTGTAATTACGAAAGAAAAATGGAATTGTTGATCCAATAGCACGCCTGGGAAGCAACCACTGATAATGAGTCCATTGCATTACCAAGTGACGCTCGGTTAAGGTGATGGATGACGGAGTATTACGTGCGTGAGGTGCGTCGGACAAGTGAAAAAGAATACCTTAATATTTTCGGCAGGAGAGAGTAGAAAAGGGGAGGTGTGCAAGCGAAAGACAGTCTCGTTTGGTGCCCCAGTCTACAAAGAAGAGTAAAGATGGCAATATATTGTGGATGAGGTGAAGAAACCCCCTCCCTTTATGCCAACACAGATTAAGAGTGAGAGAGTGAGAAAGGAAAGTGTGTGGAAGAAAGACGACCTCGCTTGGTGTCCACAGTGCGTGGAGATGGCTAATTTGGTGGGTGAGTAGGATAATACTTTGGCTGGTGCCTAGACGGAAGAGGGAATGGAAGTAAGGTGTGTGAAAGAAAGACAGCCTCATCTGGTGATCCCCCATAGTTTATCAGAAAGTGTAAGGGGGAAATGGGTGTGGTGGTGTGTGTAGGACAAGTATTACATCGCCCGTTGTCCCCGTACACTGAGGGTGTGTGTGTGAGGCGTGTAGGACGAAACAGGAAGAACAAGGACCTGGAGAGAGATGTTTAGGATAAGAAAAATAAGCTTCAACCTACACGTCTGAGAGCAGGAGCGGAACAGGGAGTAAAGTGGATGTGGAAGGAAAGATAGAGACAGACAAACACTTTCCGCATACTGAACCTGCTACCATAATTAACTGAGCATATCACGGCACTGAAACAAGGCATAAAAAAAGACTACCTCGACAATCTACAATCAGGAAAGCAGAAGGCAATCAATATAGTGGTGTATACGAAAAGAAAGACTAACCCACTTCATGTCCCCCTCGGTCTGGAAGCGAAGGATTGAATACCCAGGTTTTTACGTCAAGAAAAATATACTTCTCCTGGTGTGCCTTCAGTCTGAGAGCCGGGAGAATGGAGGCGGAGGCTTTGAAGACAATTAAACTATGCCCTCTGGTTCTCCAACAGTTTGAAAGCGAGAGAATGGAGAGGGCAGGTTTGTTTGATGTGTAGGGCATGACACGGTACCTCGCCAAGTGTCCTAAGAGTGTGAGGGAAAAAAAGAAAAATGGGAAGGGAGGTTTTTGCGACAAGAAAACTATCTCCTCTGGTGTTAAGACAGTTTGAAAACTGGGGTGAGGAAAGCTGTCAGTGCGATAGCAAGCAAGACAAGACATACATCACCAACTAAACAGTGTGAAAACAGGAGTGAAGAAGCCAGAAAACTGTCTCTTCTGGTGCCTCAACAGTGTGAAAACAGGAGTGGAGAGAGCTATCGGTGTGGTGGCGTGTAGGACAAAACAGAATACCTCACCAACTGTCCCAACACCGCGAAAACAGGAGTGGAGAAGGCTGTGGGCGTCGTATGTGTGCGTGGACAGGATGGTAGAGCGCGGGAGTGGGACAGCAGACGGCAGAGTTAACACCAGCTCAGGTCAGTGCTCGCCCTCTCACCTTTCCTCCATAACAGGGAGGCCGTTTTTAGCAACTTCCAGGTGAGACTCAGGTGCACCTGGAGATTCAAAACACATCTTCCTAAGCGAATTATTCTGTCCACAGTATATCAGTATCGTCTTACAGGTTATTAATGCAAACTATGTCCTTGTTAGAAAGACTGAAATAACATAGAATAATGGGACGTCTTATGCAAAATAGATCGCCATGGAAGAGGTGCTACGAAGTCTCCCACGTCTGTTAGAATACGGCCGTAAGTTGCGCATAAAATTACTTCTTTTAAATCAACCTTCACCCATACAGCTAACAAACACTTCTCAACCACACCAGTAGCCACACACATACATTTTTTTTTTTTTTTGCTTAAGTTACGTGTAAGGAGGATGGTGCACGGCAGGAGGGCACTTCAGCCTGCAGTCCACTGGGTTGATGTTCAGATGAGCTTTGGGTTGCAGCTACTACTACTACACTACTACTACTACCATCACCACCACCACCACCACCACCACCACTACGACTACTGCTACCACCAAAACTACCACTACTACTACTTCTACTACCACCACTACCAATACCACTACACTACTACTATTACTACTAAAACATCTAAGTTTCCTATCTGATTGCCAATTTAAACATTAATTTTCATATTATACAGCAGCTAAACACATGACACCCAAACTGGAGTGAATACTGAAATTAATTAAATAAATAAATAAACACAGAAATATATGGCTAAACAAAACGATACATTATAATTTTTAATGGCTTGGGAGACTTGCTTATTTTTAAAACTGGTTCAGAGACTTTATAAATACTTCTCCACAACACGGCGGTGCAACATGTCCCTATATAAGGCATGCAATTGACTCCTGCTTGCAGTGTGTGTGCGTCCGGCAATATTCCTCAATTGAAAATATCTTCTGACGCACGGCTGGGGAAAATTTAGGTTTTCAACTGGCTAGAATTTCTATATATTCTGTTCTGCAATATTTATCATACATATCTTCCAGTCAGACACAGGCTTGGGTAAAAAATATATATGCAATTGACTAACGCCTGCAGTATGTGTGATATGCATCAATTTTCAAAGTCCGGTCACAAAAACTGAACCAACTCGAGCTTACGAATGTGTGTGTGTGTGTGTGTGTGTGTGTGTGTGTGTGTGTGTGTGTGTGTGTGTGTGTGTGTGTGTGTGTGTGTGTGTGTGCGCGCGCGCTGCATCAATCAGCCAAAAATTATCGTCTACATCGACACATGCTTAGGAAAAACTTAGGTATGCAACTCTCTGCAACTTGAAAT
>NW_027644775.1:22500-35000 GCF_032717465.1 Coenobita brevimanus | reverse complement strand
CTACTACTACTACTACAACTACTACTACTATTTCTACTACCACCAGCCAGCATTTTTTTTTTTTTTCAGTTTAGGAAATTCTCGTAATAGTGAAGCAGTTTTTAATGTGGTATCCATTTCCTCTTCATCAAACTCGCCACGAGTTAAATATAATCGTCTGAAGATAACAAGAATAAACGAAAAAGTCATCGGATTAAAGGGGTTCAATGTGAGTATTAGACGTGGCTTTGATGATTTCCCAACACCTTTCCCTAAGTGATTCATTCAGCACATTACACCTACGAGTGATTCAATTTTGTCGGCATTGAAAGAATATGAAAAACAAATACAAATGTTCAGGTGTAATACGTCAAACTAAATCGCCGAGACAATGGACGTACGAAATCTCCTATGCTACCCTGAATACTAGCGATGACATACTGTATACAAACTACGACACACAAACATATACCTCGTTCACCTTAACTTGGCAAAGATTTTCGTCCATCTGCCGTTTATTTCCTTTAGCTCCGTGGAAGAAGAGGGGAATAATACAGCTCTACACCTTTCCGTAGCACTTCTTCCTGACTATCACGATATACTAATGCTGACCACCTGTAGCTCGGCATTCAAGACGGAGTGACGGCAATTTCTCGCCTTGCCAAAGCGAACCGAGCATTATAATCACTAACTCACCTGCACCGTTCTCACCACACCCTTTCTGGACGGGGGGGCTTACGTATATACTTTCTTTCTTACTTTTTTTCTCTATCTTTCATCTCTTCCAGCTTCTGTAGGGAAAGAATGTCTGGTTACCCGTCAGCTCAACCCTCCCACCTGACTACACCTGGCCAACAACTGCACTGAAAGGGGTTATGGATTTTTGTCAAGTTAGAGTTGTTAATGTTGTTGTTGTGCCACCTCAGTCTGTCTGATTGAGCTGACCTATCACCCGCAGGCAAGCAACCACCCCTGCAGGGCCGTCCCGTGCAGTGAACCGATGTTCCCATGCGGCTGACAGCGCCGCGCCATGTAGCGAGACGATGAGATTAGTGCGGAAGCTTGGTTCCTGAGTGGACGCCGCATACGCGTCTCTCCATTCAGTTAACAGAGGCACCATAGTAGGCTTCATGTCACCCCGCTGTCTATATGGTTAGCACCCAGCGTTGTAAATGGCTTCCTGAGTTACATGAGAACATTTGGCTTGTCACTAAGTGTAGAGCCACATGAAGCAGAGAGAAGAGAAACAAATAGTGACAGGAAGGATAGCGGAGGTAAGAAAAGAGGAGAAAAGAGAAAAAAGAATGACAGATATGAAGGAAGAAGTAGGCAGCACAACATCAAGTGAGTGGATGATGGGCGCTCACACTAATCACATTCAGATTAGAGGATACGCGCTATAACACCTTCACTGCCACAGGTCCTTCGTAAATTGAATAAAATCGTCTGCTGCTGAACTAAATAAAACAAAAAATGCCGTTGTACTGAAAGAAATACTCGTTCATTATGAATCATCGTATCACATATGAAACAGGCGTCTCCTTTTTTTAATTAAAGGTGAGAGAGAAAATGTATGAATTACGAGAGAGAGAGAGAGAGAGAGAGAGAGAGAGAGAGAGAGACAGACAGACAGACAGACAGACAGACAGACAGACAGAGAGAGGGGGGGAGGGGGGAGCAGGTAAGAGACGAAAGGAGGAAAGAGAACTGACAAAAGGACAGGATGATGGAAGAGAAGAATGGGAGAAAATGGTGAAAGAAATAGGGAAAGACTGCAGGGAAAAATATGAAAAGAAATGCAAAAGAAGAGGAAAAGAGAGAGGGAAAGAAGGAAAAGAGAGAAGAGAAAAGAGGAAAAAAGAAGAAAGGAGAGGAGGAAGAATGAAGGAAGGAGAGGAGGAAGAAAGGAGAAAAAAAAAGAAAAATGAAGAAAGAGGAGAGGAAGTGTGCTCAAAATAACCACGGAAGGGAGACTGAAGGAGAGCGAGAGGGAGGGAGGGAGACCGGGAGGAATGGAGGAAAGGAGAGAGAGAGAGAGAGAGAGAGAGAGAGAGTGACAGCGATGGTAAAAGAGGGAAAGAGGGAGGGAGGGAAAGAGGAGAGGGATAGGGAGAGAGAGGGTGACAGTGGTGGTGATGAGGAACGTCAAGCTGGTGGGGATATGGGAGAGAGGAGGGGAGATGGCTGTGACAGGGTGCAGAGAGGCAGGGTGAGACACGGAATGGGATGGTGGTGGCACAGTGGCATACTCTATTCACTCTAACTTGGCCTAAAATTGCCGGCTGTCTATTATGAATCCTGAGCTGCTGTCTATCAATCTTTAATGCTGAGCTGTAACAATATTTAACATTCGAGTCGTGCTAAGTAAAACTATCAAAAAACAATGCATCGCCGGTCTGAAGGGGTAAATCTAGTTATATCAGGGACCTGTAATATGCTTAGAAAATCCTGCTAGTACTGAAAAAGTTAGGAAAAATAACCTCTCTATTAATCCCTTCAACATGAGGATTTATTTTTAACTCTTGCTACCACCGTACGATTTTTCTCAGCTTTCTCGTATTTTATCAGTACTTTCTAATCCCCTCTAAAACAAGACATCTTTTCAATTATACTCTTGCTATCTCCAGACGATTTCATTCAGCCCAGGAGACACATATCGGAATGAGGGGGTTATATACAGTCCGCATAACCCTTTCATAATTAGGGTCGTGTCACAAGAAGAATTTAAAAAAAGTGGTAGAAGCAGGCATATAATTTACCCAATGTCCTCGAGGTGAAATGCATAGCCTAATACCGACGTTGTTTTAGCGAATAACCAACGCAAGAATAACTTTCCACAGGTAGATATAAAATGGTAAGAATACGAATAATAACTTGCCACTAGAAATAAAATATCAAGCAGGAGTCAAGGGGGTCTCCTAAATACGTTTACGAGAGTGTGAAAAATAATAACTTCTCACACGTGCATATAAAATAAAAAAACAAAGAATTATAACTTGCCATGTGTTGAGATAATCTAGATAACAGGTGTCGGAGCCTTTAACCTCACCAGACTCTGCCAAATAATAACTTTACATACGTGGATATATAACGGCAAACATAACCATAACTCGGCATATGTAGAAATAACTTGGAGAGCTGGGGGCTGCCAAGGAGAATTCTAAGCTCACCATAACTCCACCGTATGCAATGTTCCTCTTTAAGACACTTTAGTTATTAATCTGCATTGAAATAATAACTTGACGATTGTGGACAGACAGACAGACAGAGAGACAGACAGAGGAGGTGGAGGTGCGCTGTGGTGTTGGTGTTAATGTGCTAGAGAGAAACAGGAGAAATACTGTTTGGTCATGTGGGGTGAATGGAGGAAGAGATTGACAAAGACAGTGTATGTGCGTGTGGTAAAGAGGGAAGAGGAGGGAGGAAGGGAGATCGAGGGTGAGGCGGAGGGGAAGGGGTGAGAGGGAGATCGAGGATGAGGTGGAGGGAGAGGAGTGGAGAGGCGCATGAGAGAGGGGGCGTTGGAGAGAGGACAGTGTGATGGCAGAGGACAGGGTGACATGGATGCAGTTCGTTTGTGGCTACCTCTTACGGGATTAAGGCACCTGGCGGTACAGAGAGAGAGAGAGAGAGAGGGGCAAGCAGGTGTCAGGGAGTCCACCAAGCCCACGAGACACCGGCCCGAGGCAATGGTCCTCTTTAACGCACTTGGAAATCCAGGATGTAGGTCCATCACAGGTTGAACCGGAACAATCAAGACCTGAATCAAGGGCTACACTAGAAAATCAAGAGCTAAATCAAGGTCTACATTTATAATCAAGAGGTAAATCAAGGGCTACACTTAAAATTAAGAGCTAAATCAGGAGTAACACTAAAAATCATGAGCTAAACCAAGGGCTACACTTATAATCAAGAGCTAAATCAAGGGCTACACTTATAATCATGAGCTAAATCAAGGGCTGCACATATAATGAAGAGCTAAATCAGGGGCTACACTTAAAATCAAGAGCTAAATCAGGGGTTACACTTAAAATCAAGAGCTAAATCAGGGGCTACACTTAAAATCAAGAGCTAAATCAGGGGTTACACTTAAAATCAAGAGCTAAAACAGGGGCTACACTTATAATCAAGAGCTAAAATCAAGGACTGCACGAGGAAATGTCACCCCACTTCCTCCTTCTTTTCCTCTCTTCACTTTAACCTGGCCTACGCTTGCCTTCTCTCCATCTTTAATCCTGGACTGTCTCCGTTACTATTTTCTTCCAACTAACCCCAGATGATTTTACTCAGCTGAGAGTGTGTCACAGGAGCCTGAGTGTTACAAATGGTACCATCAACCCACTGGCGATCGAGTCTTCCCCATTATTTTTTTTAATTCCACCTAAAGCCAGACGATCTGATTCAGCTAAGAAGCACTAGAATTATGATGCTAATCATGACGAAGTGCAATGGAAAGGATGCGGAGCTGAGGTGTAGCCTTTCTCAGCCACCCAGGTGCAACAGGAGATTAACACGTTACTGTCAGTATTGTTTTATTCATTCTGATGTAAAAAGGGAATGAAAAAAACAGAAAAAAAGAAAGACAGACAGAAAGATGGGGAGACAGAAATAACAAAAGGATACGAACCTACAAAAACTTGCCCTTGTCATGAAAAATATTAACAAACTGTAGCTATAACCAAGATCAGTTTATCTGCAGATACGTGGACAGATTACGTTGAAAAGTCTGAACGTCATTAGCAACGGGAAGTACCGACTGAGGAAGACAGCTTCAGACCTGATTTATTGCATATTATGAAGGACTGGGAGTATCGGCTAACTTTTGCTTTAGAGAGAGGGCAAAAACTATTAAGGAAGGACAACGTTGGAGTTGGCCTGGTGCATACATAAAGGACTGAATGTGTCAGTTAACTCGGTAAAGTCTTCCATTAGAGAGTGTGACAGAAAAGAGGTGTGAGTGCGTCGCTGAGGAGATACTGTGTCCACCGTAAAGGAAGAGTGATGTTGGCGTACTGTTCAGTAATAACAGTGACTTCTGGAAGAAAGATAGTACAGGGAGAGAGTGGCAACACTATGGTGAACTGCGAGAGACTGAAAGGCGTCGATAAATGGAAAGGAGTTGAGACGAAATGCCTTTGATTCCATCCTGTTCAGAAGAGCTGTATGTGGTAAGTCCTCAGCCCATAAAAAGTTGAAAAGTCACACTAAACAGCGGGTAGTTGGACGGAAAACCCTTACTCCACCCTGCTTAGAAGAGCTGTATGTAGTGAACCCCCCCCACACATAGGCTAATAACCGCAGCCGATACAAAGGCTAATACGGTAAGTACCAACTGTGAGAGGAATAAAGGTGATATTTTTTTTCTTAACAAATTCCCACCTCTGGACTGCCTGTAGTATCTCAGTCTCCTTTCAAGGGTAATGACATTATCAATTCCATTATCCCACTGCATAAGCTCAATTCAGAAACGAGACACTATTCCACCCCGAGTATCTGGCACTAGGCTCAGCTGGGCTCAACCAGTTCAGTGTGAGATGACAGAGGTTGGCTGAACGCTGGATCTTGTTCCACTAAGCTTATTATCTGCTCTCTGAATGGACCCTCTGAATATTCCACGGCCCACTACACCACACCACCTCTCCTCACCTCACCTCACTTGCTCACCGCCTCCTCACTCCTCACCTCTCACCACCTTCTCATTTCTCCCCATCCCTCACCACCTTCTCATCTCCCACCACCACCTCACCGCCCACCACCTCCTCACCCCACACCACCTACTCCTCTCCTCTCATTACCTCTCCTCTCACCACCACCTCATCTCTTACCACCACCTGACCTTTCATCACCTTCTCCTCTCATAACCACATCTCACCTTACCTCTTTCCATCTCCCCGGGTCATCACACCACCTCTCTCACACACACAGAAGAGAGGACAGGCGAGAATGACACAGACCTGGAATAGAATACGCCATTGCTCATCTTCCTTTTCAATTTACTTCTGTATATTACACCGGAGAGAGGCCTTCACGCTGTGGCAAAAATAAAATCGGCCATCTCCATTGCCTGGTGGTACAAATGTCCTTCAGCTCCCTCGCTATCCACAGAAACAAAAAAGTATGATGGACTGCAAGAGCGGAGCAACTTCAGCCTGCAGTCCTCCATCTTCGCGTTCTTATGAGCCTGGGGCCACAATAAACAATAACAACAACAACAACAATAACAACAACAATAATAATAATAATAATAACAATAATAATACCTAAATATTCTCATGTTTTTATCCTTCAAACTAAGTACTGGACTGTACTATCGGAAGGGTGTTTCAATTTTTCCAGTACCTGTGTGTGTGTGTGTGTGTGTGTGTGTGTGTGTGTGTGTGTGTGTGTGTGTGTGTGTGTGTGTGTGTGTGTGTGTGAGTAAACCACAGAAGAGAAAATGAAACCGTGTATGACGAAGTTAGGAAGCAAGCAAGTCAGAGAAGGTCACTCAGTAAGTAAGCGAGTGAGAGAATAGGTGAAAGAGTGAGTGAAAAACTTAGTGAGAGAGAGAGAGTGAGTGACCAAGGAAGTGATTAACAGTGAGTAAGTGAGAAAGCAGATGAAAGCAAGAAAATGAGAAAGTGAATTAGTGAGTAAGTAAAAGTAAGCTAATGAGTCAGTGAGCGACGAAGTATGCCAACCAGTGAGTGAGAATCAGCGAGTGGGTATGCGAGTGAATAAAAGTAAGTTACTGAGTGAGTGAGCTAGGGAGAGAGTCAACGTGTAAGTGAGAGAAGAAAGTGAGTGAGCCAGTGAAGGCGAGTGAGTGAGTAAGCGAGTAACTGTGAAAGTAGGCTCTGTGAAAAGTCGGTGCAATTCAGCTGAGTTTGTGAGAAAATGTTGCATACGTTAGAGGGATATTTGGGAGTTCTGTGTGTGTGTGTGTGTGTGTGAGTGTGTGTGTGTGTGTGTGTGTGTGTGTGTGTGTGTGTGTGTGTGTGTGTGTGTGTGTGTGTGTGTGTGTGTGTGTGTGTGTGTGTGTGTGTGTGTGTGTACATGAATGAGGGATAACTAACCAAAGTGGAGCGGCTCAGTGGGTTATGCAGTGTGATTAGAGTTAAAATGAGTGGGGATGAGCGGGGTGAGTGGGGGATTTGGTGTGTGTGTGTGTGTGTGTGTGTGTGTGTGTGTGTGTGTGTGTGTGTGTGTGTGTGTTATGAGTTGTGTGAGTGGTGCTGATGCGGTGATGTTCATGATACATAAATGGTGTAAATAGTTTTAATAATTTTCTGAGATATGACTAATGTTAGTGGTATTATGTGGTGGGTGAGAAAAATGTGGTTAAGGTGGAGTTTTGAGAGTGGTAGCATGAAGTGTGAGTGTGGTGTAGTGTGGCGGTGTAATTGATGTGGTGTGGTGATGGGTGATGGTGGTAGTGTAGGTATAAATGTGGTGGTGTGAGGTGTGAATGTGATGGCGTGGTGATAATGGCCGTGCAGTATCGTTCCGTGCGGTGAGTGTTGTGGTGCAGTGTGGTTGTGTCAGGTATGAGTATGGTGACCTGGTATGGTGTGATAACAGTGCTGTGTGGTAGTGTCAGGTATGCGTGTGGTGGCGTGGTGTAGGGTGGTTGCGTGAGGTGTGCATGGGTATGAACGGTGAAAGTGGGTGTGTTAGATGAGGTGTGGTGACGTGATTTAGCGTGATATAAGGGTGAGAGTGGTTGTGTGAGGTGTGCGTGTGGCTAAGAAGTGTGAGTGGTTGCGTGAGGTGGTATGAGTGGTTAGCGCCGTTGTGTGTAGTAAAGTGTGGTGGCGTGGTGAAAACATTACCCCACACCATACATCACCTGCGAGAAGACACCTCACACACACACACACACACACACACACACACACACACACACACACACAGATTGCATCCCAGTTAGGTGTTCTCTCTCGGTTGCCACTCTTTACGACCAACCACGCTTTCTGCCTCTCTCCTCCCTCTCCTGCTGCCTCCACTACACTCCCCTTTTAGTTGCCTCTCTTATTTTGCGGTTGCCAGGCTCCTAAAACAGCTTCTATACTTCCTCCACTTTAACTTGGCTTAAAACTAGTGGCTCTCCATCTTGAATGCTGAACTGTAACAAGAGATGAAGACCAAAATATGCTGAGTCGCAAAAGAGAGAGAGAGAAAGAGAAAGAGAGAGAGAGAGAGAGAGATCCGGAAAGGATGTGGAGCCGTAGTACAGTCTTACTCTGCCACTGAGCTATTTAAAAGACTGGCACTATATGATACTAGTCACGAAGAAGTGCTTTTGAAAGAATGTAGTATGTGTCCCTTACGACGCTATTCCCCTAACAGTACAACTAGGGACCTGGGCGTTTAATTCGACTGTTGCGTGTCGTATGGCAGAGGAAGAATGCGATTTGGCGAACTCTGATTTCCTGATGAACCCCGTGGAATTGATGGCCATTATTCCAAAGCCTTATTTTTCTTTCATTTATCTCACTTTTTCCGGTGCTAAAATGGACGCTTTTTTGCGATGGCACTGCTATAACTTGGTGGCTTAAGTAGTGTGGCTAATCTCCCTGGCAAAGATCCCTACCCTGCTCAGATCAGGGCCAAAGGTGTCAGACTGGAGGATAAATTTGACTAGTAACCAAGGAAACTCATTCGTACCTCATAAACAAGGCATTAAACTTTAAGAAACCATGGCTATTCAAGGTGCATGTATGGTCTAGTCCCATCAGATGAAAACAAACTAATTACACCTGGTTATACAAACGTCCCTCAGTTACTTCCCTATCTACCAAAAGAAATATGATCGACTACAGAAACAGGGCAACTTCATCCTGCAGTACACCGGGCTGAAGTGCAAAAGGACCTGAGACTACTACTACTACTACTACTACTACTACTACTTTTCCTCCAATCACTTAATTCCTTCAAGTTCTCGTGTTCAATGCAGCGTTTATTGACCCCTGAACTAAACGAAGTCATTAATTACGTGAATAAATTCGCTTGATGACTGCAACACTAAGGCAGGTGTACAATTTATATCCGAACAGATCAAGAGCTGCATACCTAACCCTTCAAAAACTAGGAAGCATGGTAATGATGATGATGATGATGATGATGATGATGATGATAAGGAGGTGGAGGATGACGATGATATACCGATGATAATGATAATAATAGTGACGATAATGACACCCCGTGAACTCAGGCCCGACACAGAAAATTTGTCGTCCCTTCACTGACAAAAGTTTGGTCGAAATCCGTCGAGGGTTCAGGAGATATCGCACCCACAACGATAACCAAGTAGACCCCATATGACCTCGACCTTTGACCCCTTGACCTAGCTGACCCAGTTCATCATCTCCTCATACTGCATTACTGATAAAAGTTTGGTGGAAATCCGCCCATGGGTTCAGGAGATATCGCGCCCACAAGAGGGTTACGGACGCACAGACCCACGAACGGAAAGACTGACAGACCAATCACCTAATGCCTCCTGCACAATAGGTTGGCGGAGGCTTCATAATAATAATATTAATAATATTAATAATAATAATGATAATAATAATAGTAGTAGTAGTAGTAGTAGCAGTAATGATAATAATAATAATAATAATGATGATAATGATAATAATAATAGTAGTAGTAGTAGTAGTAATAGTAATGATAATAATAATAATAATAATGATAATAATAATAATAATAATAATAATAATAATAATAATAATAATAATAGCAACAGTAATAATAATAATAATAATAATAATAATAATAATAATAATAATAATAATAATAATAATAATAACAATAATAATACCATTAACGGCGATGACTTCTTATTTATCTTAACGAAATAACCAATACCCACACACAATAATCGAGAACCACAGTTTATTAGACAAAAATGGGTGGAGAGAAAGAGAAGTGAACTCCGTGGCAATGGGTGCATTAGGAAAGCTTTTGAATGTAGACCTAAATTTTAATGGCCTCTTG
The DNA here is from genome assembly GCF_032717465.1 of Coenobita brevimanus. Taxonomy (NCBI): domain Eukaryota; kingdom Metazoa; phylum Arthropoda; class Malacostraca; order Decapoda; family Coenobitidae; genus Coenobita; species Coenobita brevimanus. The sequence goes on along the minus strand of NW_027644775.1, from coordinate 25,043 downwards.
GGCGTTGTTCTAGCAATATTATGGAGTAGAAATGGAGAGGAGGGAGGGGAGGAGAGGGGTAGAAATGGGAGGGAAGGGGAGGGGAGGGGGGAGAAGAGAGGAGAGGAAAGGAGGAGAGGAGAGGAGTAAAGACGAGAGGAGAGAAGAGGAGAAATATGAGGAAACGAAAGGAATGGAATCAGAAAAGAGGAGACAACAGGAGAGCAAAGAGGAAGAAAATAGAAGTGAATACAGAAGAGAAGGAGAGAAGAGAAGAGATGAGAAATGAGAAAAGGAGATAAGAGAAGATGAGACAAGAAAGAGGAGAGGAAAGAAGAGAAGAAAGAGAAGAGAAGAGAAAAGGAGAAGGGAAGAAAGGGAGAAGAACACGGAAGAGAAGAGAAGAGAGAGGAAAGAAGAGAAGAAAGAGGAGAGAGGAGAACAGGAGGAGAGGAAATAAGAGAGGAAAAGAAAGAGGAAAGAAGAGAAGAGAAGAGAAGAGAAGAGAAGAGAGGAGAAGAGGATGCTTTAGAATGCTTCGCTAAATTGCAATGGCCGCTCTGAAGTTGTTTTGGTAATATTATGGCCAATCTGACCCCTTTGTATTACAGAGAGGAGGGGAGTGAAGAGGGAAGAAGAGGAGTGGAGTGGCGTGGCGTGGCGTGGAGTGGCGTGGCGTGGCGTGGAGTGGAGTGGAGTGGAGTGGAGTGGAGTGGAGTGGAGAGGAGAGGAGAGGAGAGGAATGGAGTGGAGTGGAGAGGAGAGGAGAAGAGAGGAGAGGAGAGGAGTGGATGAAGAAAGAAGGAGGAAAGAAAACAGGGTAAGAGAAGAGGAGAAAAGAGGAAAGGAGAGGAGGAGAAAGAAGAGCAATGGAGGGAAGAGCACATGAAACTATACGTTGGAGAGAGGAAAGAACAAAGGATTGGGGATGAGAGGGAGAGAAGAAGAGATCGGAGGAGATATGAGAGCATAGGAGAGAAAGCGCAGGGAGGAGAGGAGAGTATAAGGGAAGGGAAGGGAAAGAAGAGAGGAAATGAAAGAAATATAGAGAAAAAAGAGAAGGGGAGAGGAGAGGAGAGGAGAGAGAGCAAGGGATGGCAAGAGAGAAGAGACTGTCCGTATAATATGGCCGATGTTCCCCCCGTGGCTCCTTAAATGCAGAAGAGAGGAGATGAGAGGAGGAGACGAAGAATGGAGAGGAGAGAAAAGAAGACGAGAGCAGGAATGAGAAGTGGAGAAAAAAGGTACAGGAGGAGGGGTGAGGAATAGGGAAAGGAGGAGGGGACAGAAGTGGGGAGGAGGGAGAAGAGGAATGGAACGGAGAAGTTTGAAGAAGAAAGAGAAAAGAAGACAGGACAAAGGACTGCACAGAACGAGACACTGTAACTACATCAACAAGACTCCATAATGTGTACCACAGGACCGGACCTTCTGAGAGAAAGGATGATAGCCAAACATGACCCTGTTTAGAAGAGCTGTATGCAGGGAGCCACGAGATGTGCTCCAAACAGAGACGAAAAAGACCCCAGTACAAGAAAGAGTATATAAAAAACTTCACACAAGGGTATACGAAAGTGTGGGCTAAATCAATACAGAACAGGTGCCAGGGAGCCTCCTAACCCAACAAGAATAGGCCCAAATACATCCCCTTTATCTCCAGAGCCTTACCTCCAGAGAGCCTCCTCCCAAGCGACTCTTTGCCCCAGCACTGAGGAGGCACGACTGGGTGACTCGGGGGTGGGGGAAGGCGAGGGTAAGATGAAGCTGACAATTTGCACGTGTTATGAAAGTACGATAATATGTTTTTCCTTTTACTGCAGTGGTTTCCAACCTTTTCTAATTCTCGCCCCCCTCACTGAATGACACGTTCCCTGCGCCCCCCTTCCTCAAATACTGTATTTTACTGGCATAGTTGCCACATGTCAATAATTATCATAGATTCTTAATCTTTGAAATTGTTTATATATTCAGATAACTAGATTTCTTATTCATATCTGAAATATTTTCTCCATATTCAGAAATTACTGAATTCCATCATAATTCATAGTTTTCAAATATAGTTATCCTCTTTATCAAGCCTTCGCGCCCCCCCCATGCAGCCCTTCGTGCCCCCCTAGGGGGGCGCGCCCCATAGGTTGGAAACCACTGTTTTACTGTATATTTTTATGGAGCTTCGGAAAGAAAGCTCCCTAGCATCTCTTCCTCAGCGATTTGTTTTGCTTAAGACCCCCCCTTACTCTCCTCGTCTGAGATATATAAATCCTTGTAATATCGCCATACTCTGCATAAATAACGTACAAAAGGATATTAATCAGCCATACCCAAAAATAAAGAGTTATGGAAGAGGTGATAGGGAGCCTTCTAAAGCGACGAGAACACGAGCATAAAACTGAAGGAGAAAGTGACTCCATGTGAAGGTATATGAAACTAGGAGGACTACAGGGCTTCAGGTATCGAACTATATAAAGCCGTACACAGAGTCATTAAAAAAAAAAAATGACATTCAGGTACAAAGCTAGTCTAGTCCACTGCGTCTACGTCACAGTCACATCATGACCGAAAGT
>NW_027644775.1:5000-17500 GCF_032717465.1 Coenobita brevimanus | reverse complement strand
AATCCCAAGCTGATGACAATGATACATGGCCAAATAAATTCACCAATACATGTCGTTGCGGATTTACGAAGTTAGTTTTCAGAGCCCATGGAGAGTGAAGCACGAGAAACGACTGGACTTGTGCTGCTGACTGTACCTACAACAGGGCAATACAAAAGCAATACTGATATACAGAGATGAAGACATGATCAGGAATAAAATAATTACTTTATTAGGCCAACACTTAAATCTGTCGCAGTTGTTTGGAACTCTCACTTAAAAACTGTCAACATCCCCAAGTAAGGCACGATAGTCTTCTTAAAGATATCTCTCGCGCTGTAAGAGGTGATTGTCCACTTTCCTCATCGCAAAAGTTAGCGCACTCTACGGATTCGTGGTGCCACATTTCACAAAAATGTGCTTGGAAGAAAGAATGAAAAAAGGAAACAAGGTCACTGAGCAAACACATTCACATTCTGATCTCCAACATGAAGTGGAGACCATAATAGGCACCGATATCGAGTAACAGAAGAGAAAAGAGCAGCAAGCAGCCAAAACGCGTGTATCAAGCTTGAGAGATCTGAGTGGTGAAGAGACTAGATCGACTTTACCCATAATGGAAGACTATTGAATTGTAACGGACGACTCGCGTACGCCTGACACGAGCAGGCAGCCCTAATACACACGAGAAAAAGTATATATATATATATATATATATATATATATATATATATATATATATATATATATATATATATATATATATATATATATATATGAAAATGCTGTACCAGTGTATAATAGGAAGGGAGGAAAATTAGAAGACTAGATAACGCCTTCAAATAAAAGATGAGGTGGACACAACCGGAAATTAACTAAAGCAAAGAGAGAGAAAGATATTTAAAAAAATGCAGTATTCCAAAGACAGTACGTGATTCTTGGAACTAGCGGTCTGATGAAGCTCTGTGTGAGAAAAAAATGTGAGAAAAGTACAAAGAAAAAAGGAAATAAAGGAGTGATAAAATAGCAAAAGCAGACTGGACATTACGAGCCTGACTCATTCCCGTGAAAATACATTTAGACAAGAATTAGAAAAGAGGATTTTGTGTGTGTGTGTGTGTGTGTGTGTGTGTGTGTGTGTGTGTGTGTGTGTGTGTGTGTGTGTGTAAACTGCTTCTGGTTTTGAGTTTACGTTTTTGTACACACACACACACACACACACACACACACACACACACACACACACACACACACACACACACACACACACACACACTACTGTTTGATGTTTATACACGGTTCATTTCTTGGTTTAGCTCATAATATTCACTTTTATTTTGAATGCAATCTATGTAATATTTCACAACATACCAATAACATAAAAAAATCTCAGTGTATAATACGCAAAATATACCATTAAGACGAAGTTGTAAAAGAAATCGTGGGCTAAAAAGAATATAGACATAAATTTTAACGAATAGGAAGGGTCAAAATGTAGCTTACAATTCAAGTGTAACTGCTACTACTACTACTACGGTACTACTACTACTACTACTACGGTACTACTACTACTACTACTACTACACACACACACACACACACACACACACACACACACACAATCTATCCTTTCCCTCCCTGAGCATTATATTAAAGTGGGCATATCGTCTTATCTCAGAAATATTAACCAGCAGAGAAAAGTGAATGCTAAGGTATAACAAGATATTCAGTGTGATGCTAGTCACGAAGAAGTTCTACGGAAAGGGGGCATATTTGCTGCATTTTTTCAGCCAGTGAGCCAAGTGAAATAAGCTACAAATGGAGGAAAATTTAAGCCATCTTGAGGTGCATGAACTATAGTAATGGAGATCTGCTGGGAGCCTCCTTGGTCTACGGGATTACGGTGCCCCGACTCCAAACTTAGACCTTACAGTAAATAGGAATCAGGCAACTTCCTCCATTGCCCTGCCACTGTCGCAAGCCAGGTCATTCACATCATTTTTACTCCTTCATCTAACCTAATCTAACCTAACCTGACCTAACTTAACAACCTAACCTAAATTAATTTAAGCTCACCTGACCTGGCCTAACCTAACCTAACTCATGCTAACCCAACCTAACTTATCTTACGTCTAATAGTAAATAGGAATTAGACAACACCCACCATTGTACTGCCTCTCATACGCCAAGCCATTCCAATAATTTTGATCCCTTCACTCTGAGGACGTATATCTTCCATAATATTACTAACTTTCAAACATATTCACGTCTCACTCTCAATACTTTTTTTTACTTTCACTACCTTTATCAGATTTTATTTAGCACCTTCACTCTAAGGATGTTTTATTTCCTCTTGTTGGTACTAAATATTTATTCAACCCCTTACTCACTCGAAGGACACACACACACACACACACACACACACACACACACACACACACACACACACACACACACACACACACAGAGCGAGAGCGAGTTCAAGACGTCTACACAGCTCAACCTTCCGCCGTTATTTACTTTCCTGTTGTCTCAGAAGATCCTTTTAATTCTTCAGTATTTAACCTGGAGTTAATTATCTCCAGGGGGAAATATCTGCCATTTTTGTTGAGGACTGTGGGGGTGGGGGGTGGGGGGGGGGGGGCCAAATTGGTTGGGGTAAGGGGGATAAAGTGGGGAGGGGTGAGAGGAACATCATGGAAGTAGTAGAGGGGGATTTGTAGCATCTCTTTCTTCGCCATATATTTTGCTGATTACATTTTAACATTTTCTTGTACATTAGTGGTTGTTGTTGTTGCTTTACCCGGTTTATCTGGCCGAGCAGACCCATCAGCCACAAGCAAGCAACCACCTTCCTGTGGTAGACAGCGCATCGCCAGGGTCGGAACATGGCCCTTCCACTGCGTGAAGTGCAGGAAAAATGGAGAAGGCAGAACCCCCAAGAGTGTACGGGAGACATGTATGAGTAGTAGTTTCAGCCGGGACTTTGAGTACTTGGTGAATGTGGTGACCTTCCCCACCTGGCAGTACTGTGAATGGTCTGCCACCGAGTTTTGGTCAAACGTCACTCCCATGGCAGTACCTCCTGCGGCTGGGACGATGGTAATCATCTACTTACTACGTTTTTCGTGGGCTAACGGGCGCAACACCTTGACTAGGGTAACATTGGACTACGCAGGGTAGGGGCGTTCATCTTCCCTGCGCCGAAGACGTGTTCCGCCCGCACACCACTGCGTTTCTGTAGCGGAAATAATGACGGCTGTACCTAACGCCAGCTCGAAAGGTCCCTCCCAAGCAGAATGAATTTTGATTAGTGGTTGAATGAATAAACTAAGTCAGGCGCAATCCTGATGTAGTTATTTGTGTTCTGCCTGTTGTCTAAGTAATGCAATTCAGAGTGACCCGTATATTACCATCTTCTGTCTTGTGTAGCGAGAACGGCCCCGCTTGCTAGTGTGTGCAGTGCCAATATTTTCACTGTTTCATGATATTTCTAATCAACGACGCAGTCACGTAGGAAAAAAATTACAATACAGTATGCAAATGGTTATGGGACGACCAAATGTATTGTAGACACTGTGCAGATGAATAAGCCACCCCCGCAAGACACGAAAAATAGGGTGCGCTAGATATGGCAGAGGAGGAGAGGAAGGATGCAGTACTCTTTTCGATGTGCAATATCCAGAACTTATTTAATTCTTGCTCTCTACGACGATATTTCTCAACACAGAAGTTACTTGTACTTCAAAGACTAAAAAGGGCCTTTAGTAATTCCATCACTACTAAACGTTTTTCCTAAGAATATATTTGTGTGCTAGGAGCAAGACTTGACTTTTAAAAATACGTAACATTAGCTACAGCAGAAGTGTGTGTGTGTGTGTGTGTGTGTGTGTGTGTGTGTGTGTGTGTGTGTGTGTGTGTGTGTGTGTGTGTGTGTGTGTGTGTGTGAGAGAGAGAGAGAGAGAGAGAGAGAGTGGAGGCGGCCTGTCCTAAGTGAAAAATGCAAATGAGGAAATGTAAGTTTGTAGTATGATGAAAATTCCCTGTGTGCCGGAATAAATGAATTACATTTTTTCCTCCAAGAAGTTTGCCAGACGCCGCATAAAAACTTAAGGTAACGAGGTAATGAGGTCCCCAAAGCCGCTTATTTACCTGTCTGGAGGAAGTTCTTTGCCTTGAGAAGCTTCACCACTATCATGGTCTCTGTTTCTCGCCCACGCCAAACTTTAAACACCTGTAGCCATATGGTACATTTAAGATTATTTTCTCCCTTAATTCTTCACTGTGCCCTTCGTTCTGTTTATCCATACACTACGCTTTCTAATCCATCGAGCCTCGTCTTCCCCTGCCCGTCGCTTTGGGTAATTTAAGTTGCTGGTGTCGGAAATACCTGGTTAACCCTACCCTCTGATCCATGTGCCCCACGTAAATACCCGACTCTTGTACTTGACTGAGTTTCATCTTGCCACACTTTTACCTTCTTCAGTTAACTCCACGTTTCTTTCACCCACACTTTTCGATCTTAAGTTTACGTACAGCCAGACACTCACACACACACACACACACACACACACACACACACACACACACACACACACACACACACACAGCAGTATTCGCACCCTCTCTCCTCACTACTCCGATTTATGTAGGTACTCTACAATATCCATGAGTCCTTATCTATACCTTAATATACAGAGACTAAAAAAGATCCTAAGTGCCATTCCGTCCTCAACTGGTAATATGGAACTTATTTTACACACCCAGAGACTGAGATACACAAAGGCACTTACGATCCAATTCCCTGTCGCAACTCTGGTTTTGACCTGCAGGAGGGACGAGGAGGCTATCGAATCTTCCTCCGTTCCCTGTCCTAACTCCATAAATATAGCTTAGTTAAGAGATGAAAATTACGGCAGGTCATAAATATTTTCTGCAGGAAGATTAGGGAAAAGGAGGGCAAAATCTTCCCTCGTCTAGTTCGCCCTGTAAAATGAAAACTTACGACAGGGAATCGATCATATAAATGTTGGCGTATCCCACACCAAGTTCTTTCCAGAGTTGTAAAATATCCATCTTCGCCAAGCACGTTCGTTTTTCCCCTACCCATGGTCGGGAAAACTCTAGCCTTCTATTCCACCAAACTCCGGAAAAATTAGTTAAAAATAATTCAGGGGAGACTGGGAGCGTTAGGAGTCATAATTAACCTTCTCATGCTTAGGACAACTCTAGTGTTCTGTTTTAGTTATTTTCAGACGATTTCACTCAGCTGTAAATGAATCCTATAATCTTCGAGAGCGTTAGTATTGTCACTGTTAACCTTCTCACGGTAGGAACAACTCTGGTATTCTCTTCTAGCAAAAGCCCAATGAATTTATTCAGGTAGACTCTGTTTACTCTAACCTGGCCTAAAATTGCCATCTCTCCACCTTCAGTGCTGAGCAGTAACCTAACACTAGAATATGATGCAAGTCACAAAGAAGTGCTGTGAAAAGGCTATACAGCTGTAGTACTGTCTTTTTTTGTCACTGGGCTACGTTAAGGAAGCCAACTTAGGGTAAAAATAGCATAGGAGTAAGAGCAGGTGCCTGGGATTTTTTAATAGTCTGCTGGGCTTTCATTACCTGATGTAGTATGTTAGTTCATTATCTCCTCTATCAAATATTGTCTACTAAAGAAATGACCAATCTTCAATTCTTTCAGTACAATGCCTTTTCACGTATATTCTTGCCACCACTAGGCGATACTGTTCTGATTACGGGATATTATGGGTGCTTTTGATGTCATGGTGTTGCAGTGTTGTGGTGTTATGGTGTTGCAGTGTTGTGGTGTTATGGTGTTGCAGTGCTGTGGTGTTACGGTGTTGTAATGTTGTGGTGTTATGGCGTAATGGTGTTGTGGCGTAATGGTGTTGTGTTGCTGCTGTAAGTCGGTGTTGTGGTGTTATGCTGTAGTGTTGTGGTGTTATGTTGTAGTGTCGAGGCATTATGGTATCGTATTGTTACGGTGTTATGGCACTGTGGCATAGTGGCACTTGTGGTGTTGTGGCATTGCGGTGTAGCGGTGATTGTTGTGTTGTGATGTGGTGTTATGATGTTGCAGTTTTGTGGTATCTTGGTGTTTGTGGCGTTAATGGTAGTGCTTGCCTACGAAACCGGGTCCCACTCATGCCTCGACTGGCGAAAAACAACACCACGCAGGAGGGGCGACGCGAACGGGGCTTAACGAGACTCATCATTCCCACACTTTATTTAATCACGTAATCAAGCCGGACTTCCACCAGGCGCGTTGTTTTTAAGGGCAAGGAGCAGAGGGACAGGCAGAGGACCCCATGCAGATTTAGAAGGATGGTGAGAGCTTATCGGATTTTTATCTCCCATCGAGGGGCAAGGGGGAGAGGATAGACTGCTTTATGCCATTACGTTTAATGGCAGAGATGTGCTGAGAACGTCACTAAGCAAAAATAGAAAGATATATAAATGGAAAGACAGACACAGACAAATGAGAAGATAGATAGATACGGTAGACAGATAGTACATTAAAGGGCAGATGACCAGTCGACTACCCCTGGTACCATTATATGATCAAAATACCTCCTCACACCTCTTTGGGATTCAGATCTATGGAAAGCCGTCACTGTGAGAGGGGCGCTCAGACCACTAAACCACCAGGCACCAATCTACAGAAGCTTACCCTAAAACATGCATCTTTTTTTCCATATATTTAATATTATGGAGAATCTGAGGGAAATATCAGGGGCATAAAACATCATTTCTCTTGGTCCTAAAAATCTGAAGCTGGATATTACAGTGTGCAGGTATTGCGGTGTGTGGATATTGCAGTGTGTGAATGTTGGAGTGTGTGGCTACTGCTGTGTGGATATTGAAGTGTGTGGATGTTGCAGTGTGTGCATATTGCAGTGTGTGGGTATTGTAGTGTGTGGATATTACTGTGTGAGGATATTGCACTGTGGATATTGCAGTGTGGATACAGCATTGTGGATATTGCAGTATGGTTATTGCAGTGTGTCCACAATGCACAGCCTTGACGTGCAACATTCTTGTGGATAAATGGGCTTCTTTATGCAACCGTGCAAGCGGCTGTGTGGCTTTTTTCTCTCTCTTCATGACCCTACTTACACAACAGACAGAGAGGTGATGAAGCTCGTTGAAATCTCTCTCTCTCTCTCTCTCTCTCTCTCTCTCTCTCTCTCTCTCTCTCTCAACCGCTTCACTCCAATGACGTAAGCTGTATAAAATCGTCTGAAGGTAGGAGGAATAAAACAGAAATATAATTCGTCCCTGTAAGGAAGAGATTAACCCCCAGGCAGAGGATGTCTTTTATAATATATTCTTGCCACTTCCAGACGATTTTATTCAGCTTCGGGACTCTCTCTCTCTCTCTAAAGGGATTAATGTAAGCTATATCTAATCCCTCCCATCGTGAAAAACTCTCCCCAGCTAAAATAATAATAATCTAAAAACAGCAAGTTCAGTATATTAAAAAAAAAAATAGTAACTGAACGGAAGGGCTCGGGTCCTCTCCAAAAGCTGAATAAATTGGTCTGATGTCAGCAAGAATTAGCTAATCTATCGTCTTCTATCTATCTAGGTTCAATATTTACCTTGTCTAAAACATTACAAAATATAGACAATTTTTAAGCATGCCCCTCCTCAGCTGAATAAAATCGTCTTAAGGAAGTGAAAATATAAGGAAGAAATAGACGGTAACACTGAGGGGTTTGAATACTGTGACGTCCTGTGGCTGAAAAAACATTCCATATTTTCCCTTCGCCAAATCATAATATACGAAATTGCCACTGCTTTCCTGTCCCCGGTAAAAACACAGCACTTCAGGCCGGGCGCAAAAATTTAGTTCCCACTGTAAATTTGGACGCAGGAACAGTTGTCACCTCCAAATTGACTTTACGTTCAGACCAAACCTCCCTTACCCCACCCCTCCCTCCACTCCTGTCTTTGCCCCCTGCCCCCTCCTCCCTCAGCCCCCCTCTCCTAATCCCCCCTGTACCCCCTCCCTCCTTCCTTCCTTCCTTCTCTCTCCCCTTTCCATCTTTCTTTCCCTACCCCCTCTCTCTCGTCCTCCTCCCTCCCCCTTCATTCCTTCCCCCTCCCTCCCCCTACACCCCTTCCCCCTCATGCATTGTCTTCTCGACCCCTACCCCTCCTCCTCACTGCCTCCCTTCCCCTGCCTTCCCTTTCCCCTCACCTCACTTCATCTTTTATTTGACCCTTAAAAATAAATTCGTCTGGCGGAAGTATGAAGAAAATACTTAAAATGTCCCTCTAGATTAGTTATTTTCTGCCTGCAATGCCATTTACTTATTTATTTATTTATTTTTAGTTTTTCTTAAGTTTTTAACACACGATTTTATTCAGGCGATTTTGTTCACACAGGTAATTTCAATACGGAAAGAGCTGTCACCTGCAAACTGACTCAACATTCAGATCAACTTAAAACACACGATTTTGTTTCCATAGTAAATGTCAATAACTTCACCCGTCCCGTTCTGCAGGAGGTCCCATCTCAGCTGAATAAAATCGTCTGACGGGGGAAAGAAAGGAATACCAAAGACCTTATCCCATATCTACCGTTTCAAACCAATGCCGTTCTTTATTCCCGCTATCACCTGACGATTTTATTCAGTTTAGAGAAGGTTTTCGTATCATAATGGGTTTCACACGGGAGGCTTTTCTTAAGGTGAGCAAAATATCTTGGGAGTAGTAAGAATAAACTAAACTGAACATCGTAGTGGGTGGGAGAACTCCTGTCTTGTTACTTAGACACTGACGCATTTCAATAAGGCTTACATCAGACAATTTTACTGCCACGACTACTATAGCTACAGAAACAAGAGTGGATAATTCTCCCTTGTGATGCAGTCGAACAATCTCTCTCTCTCTCTCTCTCTCTCTCTCTCTCTCTCTCTCTCTCTCTCTCTCTTCAAACGCCTTAATCTTGGAAGAGGTCGCCACAAACGAATCGCCTCCAAGTCCCCCTGTCCTCAACCATCATCAGGCTGCCCCCTCTCCAACTCAAACCTCCTTCTCTCATAAACCTTTCCACCTCCATCCCTCCGTCTCCTCCTCGACCTCCTCCTCCCTCTTCCCACAACACCTTACTCACATAAACTCTCCTGGTCAGTCTCTCATTCTCCATTCTCTCCACCGTATTAGAATTGAAGATAAGGCTTAGAATAACGCCTGTCTACTATACGAGGTCCTTCAAAGCATCCAATTAAACTTTTCTAAGCCCAAGTCTTCCCTAAGAATAAGGCAACAGTCGAATTTACATCAAGGTCCCTAAATGTACTGCTGGGTGAACAAGGGGAAAAAAAAAAAGGAAAACAAACTTTATCCATGAGTCTGATCGGCCCAAGAATCGGACTAGGGTTCTCTCACTTGCGAGCTTTACATGCTAACCAATGCACAGCGGAGGACACAAGCAGGCAGGTGGGTCACACTGCCTACACACCTTTACCTGGAATTACTGAAGGTTCGACTAAAGAGGAACGTGGTTGAGAAGATGCTACGGAGACTTCATTTATCTTATGATGTGGTTAAGATCCTTGATAATAATTGCTCTGCTTCTCATCACATTAACCTCTGCAATCCAATGATGCAGTTTAGAGTTTATTCCTACTACTATATTACGATTATATTTAGCTTAAGAAGAGGTGCCAGGCAGTGTACGGGTTAATGAAGGCTGTATCTAACCCCTCGAATGTTAACTCTCCCAAAACTGAATATAAATGTCTAAGGGTTGCTAGAATAGGACGAAATATGCGTCCTTCACGGTAACACTATAACGAAATATGCGTCCTTCACGGTAACACTATAACGAAATATGCGTCCATCGAGGTAACACTATAACGAAATATGCGTCCTTCACGGTAACACTATAACGAAATATGCGTCCTTTGCGGTAACACTATAACGAAATATGCGTCCTTTGCGGTAACACTATAACGAAATATGCGTCCTTCACGGTAACACTATAACGAAATATGCGTCCATCGAGGTAACACTATAACGAAATATGCGTCCTTTGCGGTAACACTATAACGAAATATGCTTCCTTTGCGGTAACACTATAACGAAATATGCGTCCTTCACGGTAACACTATAACGAAATATGCTTCCTTTGCGGTAACACTATAACGAAATATGCGTCCTTCGAGGTAACACTATAACGAAATATGCGTCCTTAGAGGTAACACTATAACGAAATATGCGTCCTTAGAGGTAACACTATAACGAAATATGCGTCCTTAGAGGTAACACTATAACGAAATATGCGTCCTTAGAGGTAACACTATAACGAAATATGCGTCCTTAGAGGTAACACTATAACGAAATATGCGTCCTTAGAGGTAACACTATAACGAAATATGCGTCCTTAGAGGTAACACTATAACGAAATATGCGTCCTTAGAGGTAACACTATAACGAAATATGCTTCCTTTGCGGTAACACTATAACGAAATATGCTTCCTTTGCGGTAACACTATAACGAAATATGCGTCCTTAGAGGTAACACTATAACGAAATATGCGTCCTTAGAGGTATCAATATAACCCCATTACTAAAAGATTAATGAAACTCAGCCTGGAAATAGAGTTGACATCCGATCATCAGTTGAAATTAAAAATAATGAATAAATGTATTTAAAAAAAAATCCTCAATCTCTCTCACCCACTCTGTAAAACCCTAAAAAATGACTTATTCAGAAATTCGGCAAATTTAAGAGATTATTTCCAGTCAATTAAAAATCTTTATCTTTCTATCTGTCAATCTATCTGTCTACCTGTATATCTATCTATCTATTTATCATCCATTTATTAATTATCTGTCTATCTATCTGGCATCCTTCACTGCCCCATCAGGAGAGTAGGTGCCAGTGAGAAGGCTACTTAATTACGATCTTTAAAGGGACAGTAATTAGTCGCTCTTCCCTGAGTGGCATTATGTAACCAATAAACCTATGCTGGTTGAAAATACCCACTGAGAGATGTTAATTAATAAGCAAACCCGTCAAGGTCAGAGGTCAAGGTTAGGCCAAGGTCAGAGGTCGGTTAGGTCAAGGTAAGGTCGAGGTCAGAGGTCAAGGTCAGGGGTGAAGGTCAGAGGTCAAGATCAGGCCAAACTTTTCCAGTACACTATTAACACTGGCTTATTTCTGTAGTTGGAAGTCGTCAATATTACATAAACTCTTCACTTCCATGAGGTATCTTTTATTCTTGCTACCTCCAGACGATTTTCTTCAGCCTTTAAATAGACTTTTCGAAGTTGAGGGGTTGGACACGTCCTTCATGAACCCCCTTCACCACCAAGCGGCTCTCTCATGTTGGTAAAACTCTCTGACAACAACAAGACTAAAATATAAACAATGTACCTCACTGAAATGGAGTGTTAATGGGCATATTTAAACCCAGATATTCTTGGCTTTATATGTGACCTAAGTTATATGTTTAATTCCATCTACTCTCTCTCTCTCTCTCTCTCTCTCTCTCTCTCTCTCTCTCACACACACACACACACACACACACACACACACACACACACACGCAATTATCCTCACGCACATATTTACCAGTGCTGTTCTGTAGCTTATTATGCACATTATGTGTTTATTACAGCATCCATTTTCCTGCCCTGTGATTATGTAATATTATGGTGTACAAATTCTGCCATTAAAACACACACACACACACACACACACACACACACACACACACACACACACACACACACACACACACAGCCCTCTTCTCTCATCCTACAGCTCGCCACTTTTCCATTCTTTTCTTCTATTATATATATATATTTTTTCATATTCCCCTTTTACTTATTTTATTTCAGACAATATTCCTGCCTATTTTCTTTGGATAAAATTCGATTATCTTTTTTCCTAATTATCTTTTTACCAAACATCTTATTTCCTCTCGTAGGGTAATTTTCTTTCGTTATCTCCGTTCTTATTTTCTCTATCTTTCTCTTATCTAAGTATCTTTCTCCCCGCCATCTTCCTTCCAACCCTCTTTCCCTCAGTCATCTTTTTCTTCTAATCACCTCTCACGTAACCATCTTTCTCCTTACAATCTTCCTTCTCTCTTTCTTCCAACAACTTTTTTCCCCAGTCATCTTTCTTCCAGCCATGCTTCTTCCTGTTTCACTTTTTCCTCATTACCTTCGTCGCGATCCTCTCTCTCGCAAGCATCTTCTTCCCCAACCAAGCTTCTTTTGACCCTCTCTCTCCCCATCATCTGTCTCCCCATCGCCTCATTCCTGCTCATCTTTTTTATAACACTTCTCCTACTTACACTCTTCTCTTCACCCGCAGACGGAGGATGACGCCCCTGTCTGCTCTACGGTCGGTGCCGCTGCTGCTCCTCTCTGCTGCAGGTTAGTTATTTGAGTCCATTAGTTTAGCACCTTCAAAACGATGACTTTTTTTTTTTAATTAGTGTGCCAAAAGAATTTATTCAGATTAACGTATATACA
>NW_027644774.1:177500-184522 GCF_032717465.1 Coenobita brevimanus | reverse complement strand
CCTGAACTGCATCTCTGGAACTTACTTCCCCAAGAGTTGTTTCCCTCCAAACTTCAACCTACAGCTGTTCAAGTCCAACTGTTACAGACATTTTATGAATGGAGGACACCAGTAATCTGGTGTATGGATTATTTTTTATATCTGTTTTTCCTTTCTCTGTCTTCATGTTATTTAAAAATAAATAAATAAATAAATTGCTTGGGAAGATGTGATAGGGAGCTGCCTTAACTGACAGCAGAATACAGGTCAATGATTTATAAAGCTGGCTAAGCACTTGAGTCCAAGAGGAAGAATATAACAGAGGATAACTGAAGAAGAAGTTGGCAGACAAAAGCACATAAACTAGCAGAACACAGCACATAAAGAACATAACAGAAGAAGGAGGCAGACACAAGCATATAAACACAGAATGACACTGACAGAACACAGCACATAAAGAACATGAAAGTGTAGCTACAAAAACCTGCAAGAACAAAGAACGTAACTATGAACATACAAATTTAACTGCAAAAGACTGTGTGAGCTGGGAGCAGGGCAATGAAATGGTGGGGGACAGGGCAACATGGAGGTGATTTGTTTGTGGCCACCCCTTACGGGATTGGGGAGTCTGGCAATAGATAGACAGATAGATAGATTACTTGCATACAAAAGGATACTGAGATGCAATGAGAGTGAATCACAGAGATGTGTTAAGTCTGCAAAAGCCACTTGTGGTATGACTGTGGGTATAAAACTTATATTCAACATGATGGATATTTTATTTTTCACTGTGGGATAAAAAATGACAAGAGTTACACGTAATTAAACATTCTTTACCATTCTTACACAACTGCAGTCAACTAACATTCTTACACAATTGCTCAGACATCTAACATTCTCACACAATTGCTCAGACATCTAACATTCTTACACAACTGCAGTCATCTAACATTCTCACACAATTGCTCAGACATCTAACATTCTCACACAGTTGCTCAGACATCTAACATTCTTACACAGTTGCTCAGACATCTAACATTCTTACACAACTGCAGTCCTCTACCATTCTTACACAGTTGCTCAGACATCTAACATTCTCACACAATTGCTCAGACATCTAACATTCTCACACAGTTGCTCAGACATCTAACATTCTCACACAGTTGCTTAGACATCTAACATTCTCACACAGTTGCTCAGACATCTAACATTCTCACACAGTTGCTCAGACATCTAACATTCTCACACAATTGCTCAGACATCTAACATTTCCACACAATTGCTCAGACATCTAACATTCTCACACACTTGCAGTCATTTAACTCTTCAGGGGGAATTAAACTGTTCAGTGGGGGTTAAAAAATAAACATTCCGACGTTATTTATGCCTTGACGGCATACCTTCGGGATGGGACATTCGCCTCTTGATATCTTAGGTGTGAGGCGCTTCATCTGCCACCGTCAGGCTGCATCAGATGGCACGGGTCTTCTTGGGCCGCAGATCCAGGGGCCTGACCTTCTGTGGCTGGAAAAGTCTGAGTTAATACTACATAGTTTTCAGCCAAAGGAATGGAACTGTTCCTATAACATAGAGAGTCACTGGCCTCTGGTTGCTTCTCCCCCCGCCCCCCCCCTCCACACACACAGTGGAGCAATACTGGCAAATGGAATTTAATGTGGACAAGTGTCATGTAATTAAGTTTGGTAAATGTGGGAAAAGACCAGATTGGGATTATAAGTTAGGAAGATCAACCCTACACATATCAGGAAGGGAGAAGGACCTAGGTGTGATTATCAATAACAGACTATCTCCGGCTGACCACATCAGCGAGAAGGTACGGAACATGTATACACTGCTTGCAAATATGAGAATAGCATTCACATACATAAATGAAGACATGCTAAGAAGGATAATAACATCATTCATCAGACCAACCCTGGAATATGCATCAGTAGTCTGGAGTCCTCATCTCAAAAAACACATAGACAAGATTGAAAAAGTACAAAGGGCCGCTACAAGATGGATACCAAGCTTAAGGGACCTAAGCTACGAAGAAAGACTAAATAAACTGAATCTACCAACACTACAGGAGAGAAGGAAAAGAGGTGACATGATAATGCTATATAAATGCATATCAGGGAAGGAGAAAATAGACATAAATGATTACTTAACATATGGAGAAGCATCAGCAAGAGGACACTGCAAAAAACTGCATAAGAAGAGAGGTGATAAAGACGTAAGGAAATTCAGTTTCCCAAACAGAGCAATTGATCAGTGGAATGCACTACCGAATGAAATAGTGTGTGCCAAAACAATTCATAAATTTAAGGATATGTACGATAAATATGGTTTAAGACACGGGACAGTACGAGCTTGACTCATTCCTGTAAAGATACAATTAGGTAAGAACACACACACACACACACACACACACACACACACACACAGCAACCAAATCAAACCATTCACCTCCACCCCCCTCCATCCACACACAGCACATTCACCCACCCACTCACAGAAACACACACACACACACACACACACACACACACACACACACACACACACACACACAATGATATACATATATAGAAACACACACACAAGCACACTGTTACATAGCCTATGATTTCATCATCCTTTGTGTAATTTTAACGCACAGTTGCTGCATGTTTGATCACGAGCGTGTTCTGCCTCAGTCCCCCCCTTCTACCGTTATAGTAGAGTAAGTTGTCCTTTCTGTTATTCAGTGCGGGATTGTCGACCGTTTGTCCCCATCGCTTCATTTGCGCGTCCTCATTACAAGTTGTGTCAGGCTCTGCTGGCCCCTATATAATGAGCTCAGTCTCTGCATCATGGCCACTTAGATCTGCTCCTCACTTTGTTCACATCTCTGTCCTCCCCTATACAGATATTATTATTGTGAGTGCTCAAGAAATCTCCAACCATCTAGCAGCTGTGTGTAATTTGAGTATTACTGTTATTGCATTTTTTCTTGTACTGTATAGCATAAGTTTAATTTGTAGGCCTAGTGAAGTTTTTGTAATTCGTGTGGGGTTCTTTATGTCAGTCATTTTTGATAATAGTTTGTATCTATAATTATTTATCTGGCATTCACTGAGTATTATCTGGTATCTCATTTTATCAGGGCTGACTTAGATAAAATTTACTCTTGCTAATTTCGTGTTAATAGAGGCTATTGCAGTTAACCATATATTTAACCTGTTTTTTGCCATTACATTATCCTTATGAGTCCTGAATGTTTTATTGTTAGTTTGTGCATTAAACTTTAACTTGTAATTTTACCTAACTCTTTTGTTTTGAACCTGGAACTTTACGGGACAGTAGTGACTCTTCGTATTCTCACTTAAAGTGTACATTATCTTTCTCTGTTCCGTAACATAAATTTGGCGACCTCGCCAGGATATTCAGGATATTATCATAAGGATATTGTTTGATATTTTGTGACTCTGATATATTCATGATGGCTACTATTTCTACACTTGATGAAGCCAAAGATTTTTTGTCAAATGTGCAAACAGTGTGTGATATAGAAAACAGAACAAAGAATGAACTTAAGATTGTTGCTCAACAATTGGGATTTGTTGTTCGCTCTCATCAGTCTAAAGATCAAATTGTTGCCATGATTAATGAAAGCTTGTTTAATGTAACTCCTCCAAATGAGCAAACGCAGATTGAATTAGCTAAGTTACAGCTAGCCCTGCAGGAGGCTCGTGTGAAGGAAGCTGAATTTCAAGCACGTGCTAAGGAGGCTGAGTCTCAGGCTAAGGAGGCGGAATCTCAGGCTCGTATTGAAGAGGCACAGGTACAGGCTCAGGCACAAATTGAACTTGCCAGGATTCAGGCAGACCATGAGTATCGCATGAAACAAGGTGGAACTGGATCATCTAGCTCTGATGATTTTGATGTGGCTAAAAATGTTAAACTTGTCCCTCCTTTTAATGAATCTGATTTAACAAAGTATTTTCAGTTGTTTGAGAGGGTAGCTACAGGTTTTAATTGGCCTAAGGAGTATTGGCCAGTACTCCTTCAAACTGTTCTCACCGGTAAAGCTCAAGTAACTTATGCATCTTTGCCTCAGGATCAGTCTGATAATTATGATGTAGTTAAGAGCTTGATTCTTAAGGCCTATGAGCTTGTTCCTGAAGCTTATAGAGTAAAATTTAGGACAACTTACAAGCAAGATAAGCAATCGCATGTTGAGTATGCAAGAATCAAAGAAGATTTGTTAGAGCAGTGGTTAAATTCTAAGAATGTGGATTCTGATTTTGGTAAATTTAAGCAGATGATTTTGCTGGAGGATTTCAAAAGGTGTATTAGTAAAGATGTAAGCCTATATCTTGATGAGAAAAGAATAGATAATTTGTCTGATGCTGCAGTTTTAGCTGATGAGTATGTTCTCACTCACAAGAGATATTCTAGAGAAAAAGGGAAAGCTGAGAGTAAGTATGTTGCCTCTACTCAGAGTACAGGTAACAGGAAAGAGAATAAGGATGATGTTTCTCAGGAAGTAAATACCAGCTTCACCTCTAGATTTCAGAAAAGTAAATGTACTTATTGTAGTAAGCTTGGTCATACTACGGAGAGATGTTTCAGGAGACAGCGTGATGTGAACAAAAAGGAGTCTTTAAATATTCAGTCAATTGGTCTAGTGTCCACTCTTGAGAGTTCCCAGAATTCTTTAACTGAGTTAACTGAACCTGCTTTGAGGGGTAACTTAAATTCTCATGATGGAGCTCCTCTTTTGAGCAGTAACGTGGGTGACACTCTCAAGAGTTCATGTGCTAATTTCCTGTCTGATGGTTTTGTCAGTCCTCTGGACAGTAATGACAGGAAATCAGTTCAAATATATCGTGATACAGGTGCGTGCCAATCCCTTATGCTGACCAGTGTTCTAGGCTCTAATGTTAATTCCTCTGATGAAACTGTTATCTTACAAGGTGTAGGGAATAATTACTTCTCTGTCCCTCTGTGCAGAGTGAATTTAGAGTCTGGTTTTGTTAATGGTTCCGTTATGGTTGGGTTGGTTGAGACACTCCCAATGTCAGGTGTAACTTTCTTACTTGGAAATGATATTGGTGGAAGTCAAGTGTGTCCAGCTCCTCAGTTGTCTAGTGAGCCAGTGGCTGCGTCCCAGGATTGTGGTGTCCCTGATGTGTTCCCTGCATGTGCTGTCACTAGGGCTAAGTCTAAAGTTACTGGTGATTTAGAGGATAATGATGACACTTTTCTTGCTAATTTGGACCACTCACCAGATGAGGCAGTACCCCGTAGTGTTGATAATTTGTCTCGTCAAGAGTTGGTTGAGTTGCAGGTTGCTGACCCTGAGTTGAAAGGTCTAGCTAACTCTGCTTACAGTGAAGAAGAGTCAGCCGGTGCTTCTACTTGTTATTATGTAAAGTCAGGAGTACTTATGAGGAAGTGGAGACCCCCAACAGCATCAGCCGACTGTGAATGGGAGGTTGTACATCAAGTTGTCATCCCTCGTGTTTGTAGGCAGGATATCATTAGAGTGGCTCATGATTCCAGTTTGGCAGGACACCTTGGAGTGAGGAAGACTGTGGCACGCATTTTGAAACACTTCTACTGGCCAGGTATCTTCAGGGATGTTTCCTTGTATTGTAAGTCTTGTCACACCTGTCAAGTTGTGGGGAAGTGTAATCAGACCGAAAAGGTTGCACCTCTAGTTCCCATTCCTCCTTTTGAGGCGCCTTTCACCCGTGTGTTGGTGGATATTGTGGGCCCTCTTCCTAAGACTTCTTCAGGATTTTCTTATGTGTTGACCATGATTGATATGGCTACTCGTTATCCTGAAGCCATTCCACTTAGAAATATCTCAGCAAAGAACGTGGTTAAAGAAATGCTGAGGTTCTTCACAAAGTTTGGTCTGCCTAAGGAGGTACAGTCAGACCGGGGAAGTAATTTCATGTCAAACGTTTTCAAACAGTCTCTGAAAGAGTTGGGCATCACCCAGATCACGTCTTCAGCTTACCATCCCCAGACCCAAGGAGCGTTGGAGAGATATCATCAAACACTCAAATCGATGCTCAAGAAATACTGTTTGGAACATCAGAAAGACTGGGATAAAGGTCTTCCATTCGTTGTATTTGCTGCAAGAGAATCTCCAAATGAATCACTGGGCTTCTCACCTTTTGAACTACTGTTTGGCCATGAAGTAAGAGGACCCCTTAAGCTACTCAAGGAATGCTGGCTGTCGGAGGAAGATGACGTCAACCTGCTGGAGTATGTGATGAAGTTCAAAGAACGGCTGTCCACTGCTTTACAGCTGGCGAGAGAGAATTTAGGAGCTGCTCAGGGGAAGATGAAGACTTGGTATGATAAGAAGTCCAGGTTACGCCACTTTCAGCCAGGAGATCAGGTTTTGATTCTGCTACCAGTTCATGGGCAACCTCTTCAAGCCAAGTTTAGTGGCCCTTATTTCGTGGAGAAGAAACTCAGTGATGTCAGCTATGTCATCGCCACACCAGATCGAAGAAAGAGCAAGCAACTATGTCACATCAACATGCTAAAGTTATATCACAGGCGGGACGAAAATAATCCAGTCTGCACTGTAGCTGTTCCACCAGAGTCTGCAAGTGAAGCTCTCCCATGCAGCATGAGCCTGAGTGATAGTTTGGGGAAGAATCCTGATATCATGAATGATCTCCAGACTAAGCTTTCTCATCTACCTCCCAAGGAAAGGCAGGAGTTTTCGGCATTACTGCAGGAGTACCCGCAAGTGTTCTGTGCTACTCCAGGAAGAACTACTGTGTTGATGCATGATGTCGAGGTTGGAGACGCAAAGCCAATTAAACTGCCTCCTTACCGTGTGAACCCAGTGAAAGTTCCTCTCATCCAGAAGGAGCTTGGCTACCTGTTGGACCACAAGATGATTGAGCCCTGTCAGAGCGAGTGGAGTTCTCCTGTCACTCTAGTCCCTAAGCCAGGTGGGTCACAGAGGCTTTGCATCGACTACAGATGTTTTAATCAGATAACCAAAACAGACACTTACCCTCTCCCTC
>NW_027644774.1:160000-172500 GCF_032717465.1 Coenobita brevimanus | reverse complement strand
TGCATTACC
The DNA here is from genome assembly GCF_032717465.1 of Coenobita brevimanus. Classification (NCBI taxonomy): domain Eukaryota; kingdom Metazoa; phylum Arthropoda; class Malacostraca; order Decapoda; family Coenobitidae; genus Coenobita; species Coenobita brevimanus. The sequence continues at coordinate 172,491 of NW_027644774.1, read as the reverse complement.
CATGACATGTCCTGCCCCTTGCATTACCCATGACATGTCCTGCCCCTTGCATTACTCATGACATTCGGTAAATAACACAAACACGGCATCACACACGCAGTCAATTAACACTAAACAGGTTCAACATGTCATTATAGGAAAGTTACAAGGATTTAAAGAAAAGAGCCAAATTACTTATTAATCAATCTATTAACCAATATTATCACAAAGGACTCAAACTCAAGAGGTAATACTTGTGCAACATGGACAATACCCCAAGACATAATACCCAACAATAACAACTACAACAACAGCTCCTTTGATGATGCACAAAGTAACGCTGAAGAATTTATTTTTTCGCAAACGAAGGTAAAAGAACTTTTGAAAATATACCCAGGTGTCCTTGCCAACCAGTACCACCATAAATCTTGCATCTGAAAGACTTGTCATTGGTAATGGCACACTCAGCATGACACAATGCCCACCAGACACTGTTGGTGTTAACACTGTAATATTAACAATTAAACATTGACAAAATACTACATCTTATGGCTCAAACAATATTTCACTTCGTTTTACTAAGGATTCCCTCTTCATACTCGCATTTTATTTAACCCAGGCAATAGATTCTTCAGTTGTTACGGGTGTATTCCCTAATGCTTGTCGGGAGGCGGTGGCTGAATCGGTAAAGAGGCGGCCTGCAGTCCTAATGGACCCAGGATCGAATCTCGGCTGGGGCAGGGAACAGTTTAAGGATTTGAATTTCCTAAAAGCAGACTTTCCTGATCTACCAGATGACCCGCCGACGTGTCGTAAAAATACCCCCGCTAATACCAGTACACCAGTCCTGTATGAGACAGCCCTAGCATGTATTCAATATGGATGGTGGGTGTTAGCGCCGAAGTGGTGACATGTGGAGGTGTAGGAGGACTACTGGGCCTCGGGATAGGTCACTGCCCCCGAGAAATAGGCCCTGACGCCTTTGCCCTGAGTCGCACACGTAAAAAAAAAAAAAAAAAAAAAAAAAGAATGGTACAGTCACGCCTTTATATAAAAATGGGGACACTCAGGTCGTGAGCAATTACCCACCTATTTCACTGCTACCTGTTTTTTTGTAATATTATTGAAAAAATCGTCTCAACTCAACTAATAACAGTTCTCGAGTCAAACAAACTTCTCTCACAAACCCAACATGGCTTCCGTGCTAAGCTGTCCACAAATACAGCACTGACAGTTGTCACTGATAATATCCACCATAACATGCATCAGTTACAACACTGACAGTTATCACAGATAATATCCACCATAATATGGATAATAAACATATCACTTTTAACTCTCTGTGATCTATCCAAAGCAATCAATAGTGTCAGCCATCCCATTCTTCCCAATAAACTCAATAAAGACAATGTTAATAACTTCTGGTTTGACAGCTTCCTAAACAGAACACAGTCTGTTCACATCCAAAACACCAAATCCTCCAAATCAAATGTCACTTATGGTGTACATCAAGGCTCAGTTCTTGGCCCTATACTATTCAATATATATGTGAACGATCTGTCAACAAATCTTAACGACTGTGTGTTAGTGCAATATGTTGATGACACTCAGTTTCTTCACAGTGGCAAACTAGATTCTCTCCAGGATATATTGCACAAAGCAGAGCAAACACTGAATATGGCCAGGGAATATTTTCTTAAAGACGGTCTTCTTCTAAATACCAGTAACACACAATGTATCTTTTTAGTTGCAGGCCAGTGATCTCACTACCTAACACTACTGTTGGATTTGGAGACACAGCAGTTCAAGCCAGCACTGATGTACAAAACTTAGGTATATATATGGATTGCTGCATGACCTCTGATGACCGTGTAAATGAACTTAACAAAAGAGTACTGGTCATATTAATATATATGAACAGGATAAAAGATGGCTTTGACAAAGACACTCGACACATTATAGTGCAGGCACTGGCCCTAAGTATGTGGCACTGCAGGCACTGGCACTAAGTATACTACGGCAGCGTAATATGTGGCACTGCAGGCACTGGCACTAAGTATACTACGGCAGTGTAATATGTGGCACTGCAGGCACTGGCACTAAGTATACTACGGCAGTGTAATATGTGGCACTGCAGGCACTGGCCCTAAGTATCCTACGGCAGTGTAATATGTGGCACTGCAGGCACTGGCACTAAGTATACTACGGCAGTGTAATATGTGGCACTGCAGGCACTGGCCCTAAGTATCCTACGGCAGTGTAATATGTGGCACTGCATGCACTGGCACTAAGTATACTACGGCAGTGTAATATGTGGCACTGCAGGCACTGGCCCTAAGTATACTACGGCAGTGTAATATGTGGCACTGCAGGCACTGGCCCTAAGTATGTGGCACTGCAGGCAATGGCCCTAAGTATGTGGCACTGCAGGCACTGGCCCTAAGTATCCTAAACTACGGCAGTGTAATATGTGGCACTGCAGGCACTGGCCCTAAGTATCCTAAACTACGGCAGTATAATATGTGGCACTGCAGGCACTGGCACTAAGTATACTACGGCAGTGTAATATGTGGCACTGCAGGCACTGGCACTAAGTATACTACGGCAGTGTAATATGTGGCACTGCAGGCACTGGCACTAAGTATACTACGGCAGTGTAATATGTGGCACTGCAGGCACTGGCACTAAGTATACTACGGCAGTGTAATATGTGGCACTGCAGGCACTGGCACTAAGTATACTACGGCAGTGTAATATGTGGCACTGCAGGCACTGGCACTAAGTATACTACGGCAGTGTAATATGTGGCACTGCAGGCACTGGCACTAAGTATACTACGGCAGTGTAATATGTGGCACTGCAGGCACTGGCACTAAGTATACTACGGCAGTGTAATATGTGGCACTGCAGGCACTGGCACTAAGTATACTACGGCAGTGTAATATGTGGCACTGCAGGCACTGGCACTAAGTATACTACGGCAGTGTAATATGTGGCACTGCAGGCACTGGCACTAAGTATACTACGGCAGTGTAATATGTGGCACTGCAGGCACTGGCACTAAGTATACTACGGCAGTGTAATATGTGGCACTGCAGGCACTGGCACTAAGTATACTACGGCAGTGTAATATGTGGCACTGCAGGCACTGGCACTAAGTATACTACGGCAGTGTAATATGTGGCACTGCAGGCACTGGCCCTAAGTATACTACGGCAGTGTAATATGTGGCACTGCAGGCACTGGCCCTAAGTATACTACGGCAGTGTAATATGTGGCACTGCAGGCACTGGCACTAAGTATACTACGGCAGTGTAATATGTGGCACTGCAGGCACTGGCACTAAGTATACTACGGCAGTGTAATATGTGGCACTGCAGGCACTGGCCCTAAGTATACTACGGCAGTGTAATATGTGGCACTGCAGGCACTGGCACTAAGTATACTACGGCAGTGTAATATGTGGCACTGCAGGCACTGGCACTAAGTATACTACGGCAGTGTAATATGTGGCACTGCAGGCACTGGCACTAAGTATACTACGGCAGTGTAATATGTGGCACTGCAGGCACTGGCACTAAGTATACTACGGCAGTGTAATATGTGGCACTGCAGGCACTGGCACTAAGTATACTACGGCAGTGTAATATGTGGCACTGCAGGCACTGGCACTAAGTATACTACGGCAGTGTAATATGTGGCACTGCAGGCACTGGCACTAAGTATACTACGGCAGTGTAATATGTGGCACTGCAGGCACTGGCACTAAGTATACTACGGCAGTGTAATATGTGGCACTGCAGGCACTGGCACTAAGTATACTACGGCAGTGTAATATGTGGCACTGCAGGCACTGGCACTAAGTATACTACGGCAGTGTAATATGTGGCACTGCAGGCACTGGCACTAAGTATACTACGGCAGTGTAATATGTGGCACTGCAGGCACTGGCACTAAGTATACTACGGCAGTGTAATATGTGGCACTGCAGGCACTGGCACTAAGTATACTACGGCAGTGTAATATGTGGCACTGCAGGCACTGGCACTAAGTATACTACGGCAGTGTAATATGTGGCACTGCAGGCACTGGCACTAAGTATACTACGGCAGTGTAATATATGGCACTGCAGGAAATCTCAACTTTCACGTGTACACAAACTACACAATTTTGCTGCTAAAGTTGTCGATGGAAAAGCCAGGAAGTGTGACCATGTACTGTACTGTACCATGTACTGTACTGTACCATGTACTGTACTGTACTGTACCATGTACTGTACTGTACCATGTACTGTACTGTACCATGTACTGTACTGTACCATGTACTGTACTGTACCATGTACTGTACTGTACCATGTACTGTACTGTACCATGTACTGTACTGTACTGTACCATGTACTGTACTGTACTGTACCATGTACTGTACTGTACCATGTACTGTACTGTACCATGTACTGTACTGTACCATGTACTGTACTGTACTGTACCATGTACTGTACTGTACCATGTACTGTACTGTACTGTACCATGTACTGTACTGTACCATGTACTGTACTGTACTGTACCATGTACTGTACTGTACTGTACCATGTACTGTACTGTACTGTACCATGTACTGTACTGTACCATGTACTGTACTGTACCATGTACTGTACTGTACCATGTACTGTACTGTACTGTACCATGTACTGTACTGTACTGTACCATGTACTGTACTGTACCATGTACTGTACTGTACCATGTACTGTACTGTACCATGTGCTGTACTGTACTATGTACTGTACTGTACCATGTACTGTACTGTACCATGTGCTGTACTGTACCATGTACTGTACTGTACCATGTACTGTACTGTACCATGTACTGCACTGTACCATGTGCTGTACTGTACTATGTACTGTACTGTACCATATACTGTACTGTACCATGTATTGTACTGTACCATGTACTGTACTGTACCATGTACTGTACTGTACTATGTACTGTACTGTACCATGTACCGTACTGTACCATGTACTGTACTGTACCATGTACCGTACTGTACCATGTACTGTACTGTACCATGTACAGTCACGCGTACTAATTTCTGCTCAGGGGTTACCCCTTCCTTCCCCCCTCTACCCTGGACAGAGGGAAGGGGGGAATCGCGAACAAGTCTACCCCGCCTTCTGCCCCCAACTCCCCCACCCTCCACCTCCAACTGCCAGTTACTGATTAGACGCAAATTTTCTCATGTCCTGTAAACATAACTAAACTGTCGTCGCACACGCTTTCAACGGCCAAGATTTGGACTATATTTTTAGAATAAATTATTACCGTATTGAACTGCATTCTCAAATTGAAAATATTCACCATCATTGTAATCCAGTGTCGTCCGCTGCACAATTCTGGGTTCCAGTGCTTACCTTTTCACTTCCCCCAGCTCTCTCTCTCTCTCTCTCTCTCTCTCTCTCTCTCTGAATTTACTTTTCCCACTCACTCTTTCTTTTTAAATTTATATAACTTTCTCTTTGCTTCTCTCCCCCTCTCCCCCTTCTCTCGTTCTTTGTCTTAAGTCTTCCACGCCTGTCACCCCTCCCCTACCCTCCCCTCACCATAGGCCTGATCAGGAGTCAGTTATACCGTCACCGCTCCTTCGTATATCGTGTGCAGGCAACATTTATCACACACACTTAGGTCAGATGTATGGAAAGCTATTTTTTTTTCTTATATATAATTGTATTTCTCATTATGTGCCAAGTTCAAATAGAGAACACCAGACCAATATTCGTAATTTTTATTAGAGTGACCGTTCCACTTCACATAGCTGGGTAGCTGGGCTTATAAACTGCACACACACACACAGACACACACACACACACACACACACACACACACACACACACACACACACACACACACACACACACACACACATCTTCTCAACTCACATCCTACACTGCCCTCACACACACACACACACACACACACACACACACACACACACACACACTATGAGCTCTCAGCTCCCTTCCGGGAGGGTAAAAGCTGACGATCACGACCATCAAGTGATCCTGACCGACCCGGTGAATTACACACACACACACACACACACACACGCATCTTCTCAACTCACATCCTACACTGCCCTCACACACACACACACACACACACACACACACACACACACACACACATCCTACAATGCCCTCACACACACACACACACACACACACACACACACACACACACACACCTCTAACTCACACTCACACACATCTCCATAACTCACATCCTACACTGCCATCACACACACACACACACACACACACACACACACACACACACACACACACACACACACACACACACACACACAGCCTTTGTCACTCCATATCCGTGTTTTGCAAGATAATCCCAGAGTTTATCGCGTGTTAATCAAGGCGACAGGAAGTAACACAGCACGTGGCAAGACAGGGTACTGAGAAGTGTCAGGAAAATTGCATTATTATTATTATTATTATTATTATTACTTTTCTTCTCCTTCGTCTTATTATTATTATTATTATTATTACTTTTCATCTTCTTCGTATTATTATTATTATTATTATTATTATTATTATTATTATGATTACTATCTTCATCATTATTATTTTTATTATTACTTTTCTTTTTATTATTATTATTATTATTATTAATATTATATTAATATTAATATTATTATTACTGTTATTATTATTATTATTATTATTATTATTATTATTATTACTATTATTTCTATTTCCATTATTACTAATATTATTATTATTATTATTATTATTATCACCATCATCATCTTTTAGCCTCTCTCTCTCTCTCTCTCTCTCTCTCTCGTGACGTCGCTCTGAGTCACGCAAATCCCGGGGCGTCAACACGGAATCACCAGGAGGGCACCATCCATGCCTGACATTACGGAAATACGCAATATCTTTCTTGCTAGTCACGAAGAAGTGGTATGGACAGGATACACGGTTCTATACTCTTTTTACTCTAACTTGGCCTGAAGTTGCCACCTCTCCATCTTAAATGCTAGTCACGAAGAAGTGCTATACTCTTTTTATTCTAACTTGGGCTAAAATTGCCACCTCCCCATCTTAAATGCTAGTCACGAAGTGCTATACTCTTTTCACTCTAACTTGGCCTAAAATTGCCATCTCTCCATCTTGAATGCTGAGTTGTAACAATAGATTAACATTATAGAACATAAAAGTGCCACGGGAAAGATGTATAGCCAGAGTATTATTTTTCTCATCACCGGCTGGAAATAGTAAGAAAAATAACTTAAGATGGGTGAACGTCTTAAAACCTTATCTTGATTGACTTATCCTTTTATCCTTGAGGGGTCGACAAGAAACTACACGTCTACTGTGTGTGTGTGTGTGTGTGTGTGTGTGTGTGTGTGTGTGTGTGTGTGTGTGTGTGTGTGTAGCAGCCACCACACCCCAGGGTCAGCTCTACATGACCCATCCTGCTCTCACCAAAGCTCACCACGACAACACGACACCTAGAAGAAAATGCATGAAAATAGACAAACAGATAGATAGATAGACAGACACATAGATAGATAGATAGATAGATAGATAGATACGCAGACTGATGGGTAAATAGGCAGATGGATAGAGAAATAACAGCTCTCTACTATACTACTACTACTACTACTGCTGCTGCTCGTATCGCTGACTGGGGTAAAAATAATATGGTTGTCTTTAATGCATCTAAGACTCAGTTCTTACACCTATCAACCCGACAAAATCTTCCACAGGTATACCCATTAATGTTTAATAATATTCAGCTTAATCCTGCATCATCCTTGAACATGCTTGGGGTTTCATTTACTCGGGACTTATCTTGGAAAGATCATATTACATCTCTTGTAAAATCTGCTTCTAAGAGATTGGGTGTGCTAAGCCGACTCCGCTCTTTCTTTACCCCTGCACAATTGTTGACTCTATACAGAGGTTTTATCCGCCCCTGTGTGGAGTACAACTCTCATGTGTGGGGAGGCTCCCACATACAGCTCTTCTCAATAGGGTGGAGTCAAAGGCTTTTCGTCTCATTAACTCTCCTCCTCTTACTGACTCCCTTCAACCTCTGTCTCTTCGCCGCACTGTTGCATCTTTATCTCTTTTCTATCGCTACTTTAATGGTCACTGCTCCTCTGAACTGTCTGCTTGCATTCCTCCACCTCTACGACGGGCGCGTAGCACCCGTCTGGCAGCAAACTCTCATCCCTTTTCTGTCCAACTCTCTAATGCAAGAGTTAACCGTTACTCCCAGTCTTTCATTTATGCAACAGGTCAACTCTGGAACTGTCTCCCTCTGTCTGTATTTCCTGCTGCCTATGATCTCCAGTCTTTCAAACGCAGTGTGTCCAGGCATCTCAAAATGATCGGATCTTGAATTTGGCTCTCTATTGTATTTTGTTTTTCTCTTGGAGGGAACTGTTACTGCGGGCCATGGCCTTTGGTTCCTTCTTCCTCGCAAAAAAAAAAAAAAAAAAAAAAAAAAAAAAAACTACTACTACTCTTACTCCTACTTCTACTACTCTTACTACTAATCCTACTTCTACTACTACTACTACCACTACTACTACTACTACTACTACTACTATTACAAATTTATCTATCTATATCTATCTACATCAATATGTAAATCAATCTACCCACCTATCTATCTATCTATCTATCTACACACACACAACACACACACACACACACACACTTCTTTCTTCAACTCTCTAAACCTGAAGGATAATACAACCTAAGAGAGAATAAATCGGCCAGGAAGCAGCGTCACGACCTTTGTTAGTTCTACAGGAAAAGACGAAAGAGCGAGAGGAGGAGGAGGAGGGAGGAAAGGAAGGAAGGAAGAAGAGAAGGAGGGAGAGACGGAGGAAGATAGATAGATAGATAGAGAGAGAGAGAGAGAGAGAGAGAGACAGACAGACAGACAGACAGAGAAGGAGGGAGAGAAGGGGAGGGAGGGAAGATTGGGGAGAAGAAAGAAGAGGAGGGAGGGAGGGAGACAAGGAAAAGAAAGGAGGGAGGGAGAAGGGAGGAAGGAGGGGGGGAGAAGAGGAGGGAGGAGGGCGCAGGAGAAGGAAGGAAAGGGAGGGGAGGAGGAGGAGGGTAGGGGGAAGGAAAGAAGGGAGAGAGGGAGGGGAGGGGAGGGGAGGGGAGGGGAGGGGAGGGAATGAGCAGTTTGACTGGGACAGGGAAGGTTTGGTGCCAGCAGATCCAGTTGTTAGAATGACTATATTTGTAGTCGCCACGCTGTCAGTGCAAAATTTAAGTCGTGTGTGTGTGTGTGTGTGTGTGTGTGTGTGTGTGTGTGTGTGTGTGTGTGTGTGTGTGTGTGTGTGTGTCTGTGTGTGTGTGTGCAGTTTATAAGCCCAGCTACCCAGCTATGTGAAGTGGAACGGTCACTCTAATAAAAATTACGAATATTGGTCTGGTGTTCTCTATTTGAACTTGGCACATAATGGGAAATACAATTATATATAAAAACAAAAATAGCTTTCCATACATCTGACCTAAGTGTGTGTGATAAATGTTGCCTGCACACGATATACGAAGGAGCGGTGACGGTATAACTGACTGCTGATCAGGCCTAAGGTGGGGGAGGGAGGGGTGACAGGCGGGGAAGACTTAAGACAAAGAACGAAAGAGAAGGGGGAGAGGGGGAGAGAAGCAAAGAGAAAGTTATATAAATTTAAAAAGAAAGAGTGAGTGGGAAAAGTAAATTCAGAGAGAAAGAGAGAGAGAGAGAGAGAGAGAGAGAGCTGGGGGAAGTGAAAAGGTAAGCACTGGAACCCAGAATTGTGCAGCGGACGACACTGGATTACAATGATGGTGAATATTTTCAATTTGAGAATGCAGTTCAATACGGTAATAATTTATTCTAAAAATATAGTCCAAATCTTGGCCGTTGAAAGCGTGTGCGACGACAGTTTAGTCATGTTTACAGGACATGAGAAAATTTGCGTCTAATCAGTAACTGGCAGTTGGAGGTGGAGGGTGGGGGAGTTGGGGGCAGAAGGCGGGGTAGACTTGTTCGCGATTCCCCCCTTCCCTCTGTCCAGGGTAGAGGGGGGAAGGAAGGGGTAACCCCTGAGCAGAAATTAGTACGCGTGACTGTACTGTACTGTACCATGTCACTGCAATGTTAACACAACTGTAATGGCTAAACACACCAAACAAGATAAACTTGGACACAGCCGTCACAGTCTTCAATATCCAGCTAATCTCTACCCTGACTGTCTCCTGTCTTTTCCATCGCTGTCACAGTCTTCCAATATCCAGCTAATCTCTACCCTGACTGTCTCCTGTCTTTTCCATCGCTGTCACAGTCTTCAATATCCAGCTAATCTCTACCCTGACTGTCTCCTGTCTTTTCCATCGCTGTCACAGTCTTCAATATCCAGCTAATCTCTACCCTGACTGTCTCCTGTCTTTTCCATCGCTGTCACAGTCTTCCAATATCCAGCTAATCTCTACCCTGACTGTCTCCTGTCTTTTCCATCGCTGTCACAGTCTTCAATATCCAGCTAATCTCTACCCTGACTGTCTCCTGTCTTTTCCATCGCTGTCACAGTCTTCAATATCCAGCTAATCTCTACCCTGACTGTCTCCTGTCTTTTCCATCGCTGTCACAGTCTTCCAATATCCAGCTAATCTCTACCCTGACTGTCTCCTGTCTTTTCCATCGCTGTCACAGTCTTCCAATATCCAGCTAATCTCTACCCTGACTGTCTCCTGTCTTTTCCATCGCTGTCACAGTCTTCCAATATCCAGCTAATCTCTACCCTGACTGTCTCCTGTCTTTTCCATCGCTGTCACAGTCTTCCAATATCCAGCTAATCTCTACCCTGACTGTCTCCTGTCTTTTCCATCGCTGTCACAGTCTTCCAATATCCAGCTAATCTCTACCCTGACTGTCTCCTGTCTTTTCCATCGCTGTCACAGTCTTCCAATATCCAGCTAATCTCTACCCTGACTGTCTCCTGTCTTTTCCATCGCTGTCACAGTCTTCCAATATCCAGCTAATCTCTACCCTGACTGTCTCCTGTCTTTTCCATCGCTGTCACAGTCTTCCAATATCCAGCTAATCTCTACCCTGACTGTCTCCTGTCTTTTCCATCGCTGTCACAGTCTTCCAATATCCAGCTAATCTCTACCCTGACTGTCTCCTGTCTTTTCCATCGCTGTCACAGTCTTCCAATATCCAGCTAATCTCTACCCTGACTGTCTCCTGTCTTTTCCATCGCTGTCACTGTCTCCTGTCTTTTCCATCGCTGTCACTGTCTTCCAATATCCAGCTAATCTCTACCCTGACTGTCTCCTGTCTTTCCATCGCTGTCACTGTCTCCTGTCTTTTCCATCGCTGTCACAGTCTTCCAATATCCAGCTAATCTCTACCCTGACTGTCTCCTGTCTTTTCCATCGCTGTCACAGTCTTCCAATATCCAGCTAATCTCTACCCTGACTGTCTCCTGTCTTTTCCATCGCTGTCACAGTCTTCCAATATCCAGCTAATCTCTACCCTGACTGTCTCCTGTCTTTCCATCGCTGTCACTGTCTCCTGTCTTTTCCATCGCTGTCACAGTCTTCCAATATCCAGCTAATCTCTACCCTGACTGTCTCCTGTCTTTTCCATCGCTGTCACAGTCTTCCAATATCCAGCTAATCTCTACCCTGGCTGTCTCCTGTCTTTTCCATCGGTACACAACATGACACAAAGTATTACTAGACACAAAAATAATCTGTACGTTGCTAAGGTTAATAGCGACTCAGGTGCAAGATCCTTAGCAGTAACAGCAACCACCTGCCAGAAAATGTCAAGGAATCACATAGTTTAAACATTTTCAAAAATAGACCTAACAGTCACTTACTAAACACCCTTCAATAATCTTACTGTATAACGCTATACAATAATAAACTAGTAAAATATGAGGCAAAAATGGGATATCCTAATTCACAAACATAACACTTTAAAACTTCAAATGTAATGACATTTGATATATTGAGAATTGTACAGTACAATTACAGGTACTGTATACACTTTTGTATTATACTCCCTAACGTATCTACAGCAGTGCTGGGAACGCTTCTAATGAAAAGTAGCGGTGCTCCCATTCCCGTTACTTGCCGAAAAAGTAGTGGCGTTACTGGTTTCGCTACTTGATACGAAATGTAACGGTGCTCCCGCTCCCGCTACTTTGGATAAGAAAAAGGTACACGAAGGAATAGTTAACAAAAATCTGTGATATAGCAATACACTGTATACTGTTTTGATAATATTAGTCAGTCTGAGTGGTTATGTTGTGTACCAGTAATGTCAGTATATACTTATAGTGAAAATAAAACATCATATACATGTCGGTGTCACTTTAATGAAGCTTAGAGCCGAAGGTACAGGAAAAAGCTATTTACTGTATAATGTAACAAATGTTCTTTTACACTGTTACCTAGTACACCTACTGAAAGTAACATACGT